>NC_056737.1:1374726254-1374791254 GCF_019279795.1 Protopterus annectens
TTTTTTTTTTTTTTTTTTTTAATATGAGAGAACGGAGGTTGGTTTCTTTTTTTTTATGAGAACTTGAATGGAGGTGTGTGTGTGTTCGTGTGTGATATGACAAAGGGATGATTTTGAGTGAAATTCAAAAAACAAGCTAGATGATTTATGGCTAAAGTATTCATAAAATTTGGCAAGATACTAAATGACCATTTGAACTCCATTTGACCTTCCAACAAGTACGCAAGACACTGAAGGAGCAAGTCGCAATTTTGGAGGAGAATGTGGAAGTGATAGAAGCCAAGCAAACTGACCAAGTGGACAAGGCTCAGAAAAAGAATATCTGAGGGATTGTAGGTGTAGAGAAAGAAGATGCGATAAACTGGGTTTCAACTGTAAATGATAGGTTTGTATTATGGACAGACCTTCATGTAATCCATATTAAAATTACAAGACCACATATGACATTTGACCAGATCTTGTGGTGGCAGCCCATCAATTTTGACACAGATGGGTACAACTAGAGATCTTTTATTTACATAAACAACTTTTTCTCTTTTGTGGAAACCAATTAAAATCCACAAAACAGGAAATGTCTTTTTTTTTCAAAATTACCTTTCAGTTTAGAAGCATTAAAAATACCTCAATTTCTGGCAGATGTGCATGAAAGTAATGCAAAGAAGCTGACATTCAGAATAACATCTGCAACCTTTTTTCAAGATTTTAACAGGAGGTTAAAACCTTTAATGATGCAAGCCTTGGATTGTGAGTGGGGTTACAAACTCAACTAGGTGAATGGTTGCCCAGCCACACCTTTAAATATAGAATGCAGTAAATGCAAAAGGCAGCTTCAGCAGCCATAAAATGACTCCAGAGAGCTAGGGTAATGTTGGCTCTGCAGTCAGGGAATAAAAAAATGTGAGTTATTTCTTTACTATGCCTTTTATAAAAAAAGGTTGTATATGCATGTTTTTATTCATTTAACATGATGCTTCAATGTTTCAAGCGTAATATGGACAGAAAGTATGATTATAT
The DNA here is from genome assembly GCF_019279795.1 of Protopterus annectens. Lineage (NCBI taxonomy): Eukaryota > Metazoa > Chordata > Ceratodontiformes > Protopteridae > Protopterus > Protopterus annectens. The sequence goes on from NC_056737.1 coordinate 1,374,727,269, forward strand.
GTTTTACTATCTGTTGTACTACTGCCTGAATTATATAGCATGTGCAAATTTAAACATGGGCGACAGTGGAGAGACAATACAAGAAAATTAAGATAAGTCAGTCTAACACTTTGTTTTGGGAATTGTGTATAATAACCTGCTTAAATGTGGAGACAGTTTTAATTTTGCCCTTGAAAGCAGGTATATATATATATATATATATATATATATATATATATATATATATATATATATAGTGGGTAGCATTGTTGCCTCATGGCAAAATATTCTCCACGTTGGCCTGACTTTTTTGCACAGTCTGTGTATCCTCTCTGGGTTCACATGGATTTTGTCTGACTAATCCAGTTTCCTCCCACCACCAAAAGATATCCAATAGGTTGACTTTGTGTGTGTGAGCCTTGGCAAGTAGGTAGGTACAGCTTAGCTTCTCTACCCACCACCACTTGTGAAAATTTTCCCTCATATTTTTGTTCTATTCCTCATAACGTCTGTGGTTTTCAGGTTTTTGAATTCACTATATGATAACTGGCATTTGAATTTCAGACTTCATATTCTTCAGAAAGTACATGGTAACACAAAACCTTTTATTCTAGCAATTTTCTGTTTATGTGATCAATATTTGAAAATTGTCCCTATTTTTGGGGCTGTATTCCCCTATTAGGGGCTTTTGTCAGGGTTTTTTGTGCTAAGAGGTTGACAGCTATGGTTTGAAATTAATTCACTGAATATGTTTGGGGCAGTATTCCCCCATTATTGGCTTTGTCTAGGTGTTTTGTGCCAAGAGGTTGAGAGCTGTGGTGAGAAATTAATTCAGTAAATGATAGCCATTTAAGTTTCAGTCTGTCTTTCAAGAAACAGCTGATTTGGTATACTGGTATGTTCTGATTATAGTGCACAGGGTCCTGGGTTCAAGCCATGGTAGTGAAATGCATGGTGGTAATGCAGCATTTTATTCTAGCAACTTTTCAAGATTATACAAGCAATGTTTAAAACGTGTCCCTAGTTTTGGGGCTTTAGTTCCCCCCCAATAAATGTTGGCTTTTTCCAAATTTCTTGTGCTTCAAAGTTGACAGATAAAGTTGAGAATCGAGTAGATTTTACAAGGAGCTGAGAGCTTGAAGAGAAGTTTAGTGCTGCTTATGCTGAATCTGCTTACATTGTTAATAGCACAGCTGGTAGTGTACTTGCTTTTGATGCAGAAGGCTGTGGGTTCTACTCCCACAGTCATAACTGGCTTTAGGCACCAGCGAACCCCAACCACAGCAAGTTATCTTATCCTGATACTTTGTAACATGCCTGTCAAACCAACAAAAGCTAGTACAGCATTATTGTATACTTAATAAACCACATGGGTAATAACTCTTACTTGTATCTCCTTTAAAATTCAAAAATATTTCTGGTTTTAGTAAGTGTTTTGTCAAGTAACCGGCAACAGAATACCATTAAATATTTTACCACTGACATAGTGCCCCTGACTTAGTTAAATCTTGCTGTTGGACATTTTCTCCACTAAAAGCTGGCTATGTTAGTTAATGTCCCTGCTATACCTGTGACTGCAGGGGGGGGCATAATCATTCTTGACTGTGTGGGGGCCCCACAAAACCTGCTGCTGGTTGGCGAAAAATGAGGAAATGTATTTATTTACTAATTAGGCTTTTTAACCTGAACAGGGCTGTGATATGACCCTGTTAGGATAAAGATGATAAAGAACTTGAACAAGGTAAGCACTGGAGAGATCAGCAGCCCAGAGTGACTTATCTCAGTATAAATTTTGGATTTAAGAAGAGCTGATACTTCTGATCATCAGGGATGGTTTTCTTTTTCAGAGAGTTTTATAAATAAAGCAAAACACCAGATACTATAACTCTCAATTTCAGAATTCAGTGCAATCCCAAAAATAATAAAGGGTCAGAATCAGGACTACATTTTAAATATTACTCTAATTAGCTTAAGTTGACAGAATAACACCTTTTACATCAGCACGTATTTTTGGAAAACAAGTCTAAAACTTAGATGTCTGGATTGATTGGCTGTAATCCCTGAATGATTTCCCAGCAAATCAAACTTTTTACGAAGGACAAAGCAAAAGTATGAACAAAATCAGGGAACGTCTGTGAAATCGGGGGCAGTGATGGGTATGTGAAATCAGGGGCAGTGATGGGTATGTGAAATCGGGCAGTGACAGGTATGTGAAATCGGGCAGTGACGGGTATGTGAAATCGGGCAGTGACGGGTATGTGAAATCGGGCAGTGACAGGTATGTGAAATCGGGCAGTGACAGGTATGTGAAATCAGGGGCAGTGACAGGTATACATTACTCCTCACTGAGATAAATAAAATGACTTACCCTTGCTGCTGTTTGACAACTGCTAAACAGCAGTAACTGATCTGGTGTGGCAGTACCAGTGTTGCACAATGTATTGCTGTTTGGTGAAATAAGTGCAAAACTAGTACTGCTATGGAGTGTGTGTGTGTGTGTGTGTGTGTGTGTGTGTGTGTGTGTGTGTGTGTGTGTGTGTGTGTGTGTGTAAAACTGATTTTTATCTGTGCACACACCCAATAATGCCAGGACACAGACATTATTCTGGATATCAGTAAAACAATTTACAAGTAATTATATTTCAAATGTAAGACATAAAATATATCACAGAACATTCAGACACTTAGATCTTCTTGGAGTCTGGAGGCCTCCCACTCAACAGACTGTATAAATGGATACTGGGGACTCCTTTAATTATCCTTGACTCTGTGGGGACCCCCACAAAAGCTGTTGCTGGTTGAAGAAAAATGAGGAGAAAAAATGTATCAATTTTCTCACTGAGCTGTTTAACCTGAACAGTGCTGAGATATGACCCTTTTAGGATAAAGTTTATATTAGTCTCTGGTTTCAACCACACCCATTCTAGAACCAGCCCTGCTCAAATGTGTGTGTACAAAAAGCTGCTTTAGTTTATGGGGGGCTGGGGATAGTGTGTCTATTACAACTTTAATTTTCGTCACAGTCAAACCTTAGAGGTGTGCACATGAAGTCATTATAGTTCATGTTTGAGCCGAGGACAGTGTGGTCAATGTTTGTTTATTTTTCTCGCAGACCTCATATGTGTAAAAAGCAGGTGTTACTATAGCTTGTGTAGGGGTGGTGTATTCTCTAGGAGCAACAAATAAAATATATTACTGAAGTCATTCTCACAATCACAGAGGCACATATACAGGGGGCTGACTTTGAGGGTTAGGGGTGGGGAGGCATGCTATGTATATGTATGTCAGCAGTCACTTGAAATACATGACTAAGGCAATTTGAACCTCTGCTTTCATCCCAATCTAACACCAGAGGGATGCATAGGCAGCGACTGCATTTTGTGGGAGGAGGTTAAGGAGGCGGGCAGTATTCTCAGATATGGTCTGTGTATCCTCACAGCAACTGGCGTGCTAGTTTATTGTGAGCTATTATGTCAGCTTTGGTTCATAGGTTGGTACTAGGCTATCAGCCCTAGGGCCTATACAAGCCTAGCCATAACAATTCCCTGGCTATTTCTTCCCACATTATTTACTTTCCTGGACCCCTGTCTTGCAGGGCGACTGACGTGATCCCTGGGGTGAATTTCCTTTCTCCCATCCAATCGTCAAGGTTCCTCTTGAAGAGGTGCGAAGAGGCACTCTGCTTGACATGTATGGGCAATCTATTCCAGAGTCTGGGGAATCTCTGGGTCAGGAACCTATCCCTCCAGCATGTTTTGTTTATTGTGATGACAAGGTTTAGATCCCTGGAGCGTGTAGCTCTGAGGGATTGGGATTTCTTTAAGTGTAGCATGTCCAACAGCTCTGGGCTTGACATGGCCTTGTATGTTAAGCAGAGATCGCCTCTGAGTAGACGATATGCGACAGAGTATAGCTGGAGTTTTTTAAGGCGGTCAGCGTAGGGCATCTGCTTTAGGCCTGTGATTCTTTTAGTGAGGTATTTCTGAGGCCTTTCCAGTTGTTGCAGATGTCTTGAGAGGTACATACCAAATGGGGCGTTGTATTCTATAATGGGTCTAATGAGGGATGAGTACAGTGGGACAATGACCTCCTTTTTTCTGGATGAAAAGCCCTTCGTGATGAGGTGTGCCACATAGAAGGATTTCCTGACTGTTGTGGCGATGTGGTTATCGAAGGTGAGACCACTGTCCACCTGTGTCCCTAAGTCTCTTATCACACTTTCTGTGTTTAGTGTACTGCCACCTATATGGTAATTCATGGATACATGTTTTTCCCCAAAGGGGATAACAATACATTTCTTGGCATTGAGCTTGAGCCCATGGCTCTGGCACCAAGCATCTGTTTCTGTAAGGCCCTTTTGTAGAGTATCCACATAATTTGGGGATTCAATAATGGCTCCCAGTTTGCAGTCATCTGCAAACTTTGTTAGCCAGAGTCCCTTAGTGTTGACCTGTACTTCAGAGAAGTAGATGCCAAACAAGAGCGCCCCAGGACTGAACCCTGAGGTACTCCACTTGTCACTTGTCTGGAGCTGGATTTGGAGTCGGCTACTTTTACAGTGTGGGTTCTATCAGTAAGCCATTTAGCAACCCATTGGGTGACATAGGGATTAATGCCCAACTTAGTAAGTTTATCTATGATTCCAGAGTGGGGGATGGTGTCAAAGGCCTTGGCAAGGTCTAGATAGGCTGTGTGGACCACCTTACCCTTGTCCATGGCTCTGGAGACTGATTCAAAGAAGTCATTCAGGTTCAGGAGACAAGATCGGCCCTTCACAAACCCAAACTGGGTGGGGTCCAGTGTTTGAAGGTTGCCAATGTCTTTGTTTATAAGTTCCATGATAATACGCTCCATGGCCTTGCAGATGAGGCTTGTCAGACTGATGGGATGGTAGTTTCCGGGATCCAAGGTGGATCCCCCCTTGTGGATTGGGATAACTGTAGCTCTGCCACTCAGTGGGCACGAAACCTGAGGTGAAGCTATGATTAAACATGACACTTAGGTGAGGTGCCAGTTCATATTGTAGTTCATGTAGTACACAGCCCAGGATGTCATCTGGTCCCATGGATGCTGTATTCTTGGCTTTAGAGAGTGCGTTTGTACCTGTGTGGCCGTTATTACTGGAATTTGGCAATCTTCCGGTATTGAGATGGGCCATTTAGGGGGTGAGAGGGGGTGAAGTTGGCACTGAATCGATCTGCCAGGATATTGGCAATATCCTTCGGATCAGTATATTTAATGCCATTCTGTTTTAGCTCAGAGCAGATCTGAGCATTGCCATTTAGATTCTTGACATAGTTATAGAATGCTTTGTGGTTGTCTTTGGAATCTTTGGCAATTTTATTTTCGTAACTAGCTTTGGAGGATTTTATGAGGCATCTCAGTTTCTTACTGAGGCTAGTAAGGGAGTTTTTTGCGTCCTGGGATTTTCCTCTTTTCTGCAAAAGTTTCTTCCTTTTGTTGTAAAGTTTGTTTATGGCAGGGGACCACCAGATTGGCTTCCTTTTTTTGGATGAGAGCATTTTGGTTCTATTTGGGATGGCACGATTCATGCATGAGTGGATGTGCTCGTACAGTGCCTTAGTGTACATTAAGCCTTGGGCACAGCTTATGTCTTCTTTGAAAGAAATAAAATAAGACTGAAATTATTTTCTTTTTCATGATTTTTGTTTAGGTCACCACTGGAGTAAAATGCTGAAGAAAATTGTTCTAAAATTCAAGGCAGACCCATCTGTAAACCTATGGCGCCATGAGCCCTGGCTTATCTGGGTTATTTCCTAAATGGTTATTGCTATGTATCTTGGTCAGGAAAGGTCTGTTGAAAGGATGTAAGAACAACTGAAGATGAACAGCAGCACCAAATTTCTTTCCTTAATCATAATTTCTGTTCAAGCCATTATTGGATGAACAGATTGTGTAAAAAGAAAAAAAAAACTTTAAAATGCACTTCAGAGCATATAGAAAGTTATGGTTTCTTGAAAAAGCTGAGATTAAGGCAAAATGTGAGCAAAGGAAGAAAACTGTAATGTGCATGGTATGGGGAGCCCAAAGGGGGATGGATCAAAGTAGAGGACTAGAGGGTATGCGGGGGGGGGGGGGGTGTTTAAACAGTATGTCAAGTCATCAGTTCATTTAAGTCCAGACCTGTACATAGAGTTAATGTAATGTATCATTGTTGCAACTAAATGCCAGTAACTGCAAGTGTCCCTTTGTTGCACAGCAAAGTGTGTTATATAGGCCTGTTGTATTGTAAAAGCTTGTCGCTACAGGTCTGTCTGTGTGTGCTACTCCTAAATGTTTGCAGTGCAAACTAAAAGGTTTCATAGGAGGGGTGGCATTGACAGGATGATACTTATACTGGAAGTGCCTACGGGGCCCCCCAACTTGACATTTGCTGGGGGCCCCCAAAATGCTAACACCGGCCCTGCCCACAGTATATTTTGCAGCGATTGTGCATATTTATTGATATTGGTGGATTGTAGATGTTTGAGTAGACTTGCGATGGAAATGTTCTGAATTGGGCAGATGTTCTTCGTGTTTCACTGTTGCAGTCATCACATTTGGGTTATCTGCTTGCAGTAGCCCTCAGTTGGCCTGATTACCAAAGTCTTGGGTCCTGCGTCGGTTGCTGTCTCATCTTCCATGACGTCAGGTAGTCAGGGGTATAAAGCATGCAGCTGACGCCATTACATCAGTCTTTCTTGCTGTGCGGTGCCCGAAGCAGAACCAGTTCGCAAGTGCCTGTCGGCCGACTCCTGAAATTTTTGTTTTTGAGTTTCAGAACCGAAGTTTTCAACTAAAGCTAAGTACCCCATTGGGGAAACTTTTTTTTTTTCTTGCTCTAAACTGATGTCAGTAAAAGTCAATAATTGTATTTCTTGTGGAAAGCAAATACCTCATAAAGATTTTCATTCGTACTGTATTCCTTGCCTAGGCCCTGACCACGACGTACCTCGCTGTTGGATTTGTGCCTTATTTAAACAACTAACTATTTGTTGTTGGTATAATTTAGCTTCTAAATATTTTGGTACTCTGTTCAATTGCCCATATATGGCTTTGGTAAGCCACCAGACTATTGACATTCCGAAAAAATGCAAAGATAAAGACAGGCTGCCTAGGTCCAAAGCTGCCACCGATGCTTCTCCTAAGCTAGTCGCCAGTTCGCCGGTACTCAGTGAGGCGCTTTCACAGCCCCTGATACCCGCTACTTCAGATTTGCAGGCCTCTATTGAGACCCATTCGGAGTCCAGTATGCCGTGAGATGCTTCAACTGTGGAACCTGCAGATGTCTCTACCTTGGATGGGTCCGGAGTCGCTGTGCAGGCACCGGCTTCTGAGGGTGCATATTAAACAGACGCAGTCTTCTTCCTCAAGGCCTAAAACTCGATCCATGCCTAGAAAACAGACGCCCAGACCACATGGTCAGGACTCTATGCCTAAAAAACAAATGATAAGAATGGCTGAAGACCTTATTACTTTAATCAGGGGAAGCCAACCTTCCTCCTCTAAGAGACCTAGGACTGAATTTGCTTATGATTCTTCTGATCAGGATTCTGAAATTTCTGTTTCCTCTGACCAGGATTTACCCTCCTCTACCTATGAGGATTCTGATGCAGAGGGCTCTATTCCCTCTGCTTCCCCTCCAGAGGATTTCTCTTTTGGTGAAACCTTGCATACTGTTAGGGAGCAGTTTCGCTGGGAAAGCCAGGATTACTCTGATTCTAAAAAGAGGCTTGGGGATTTCTTACTCCTACCCCAACACAGGCCTTTAGCTATCCTCCCTGTACTGGACATTGTTGTTGATGCCTTTTCGGAGTCTAGCTTGGCCCCGGACCTCTTGCCTCCTGCTCCCAGAAAACCAGATAGATATTACAGGGTTCCTGATTCTCACAAGTTCCTCTAAAATTCCTATTGCGGATCCTGAGACCATTTCACAGAGACCCAAGGGCATTAAGGCTACTACTGCAAAAAATCCTATCCCCTCTGATAGAGATTCCAGGGCGCTGGATAGATGGAGTAAGAAGGTATACACTTCTGCAACCTTGACCAATAGGGCCTTAAACTGCCAGTTTCATATGTTCAAGTATCAGCAGCATATTATTGGATTGCTTAAACAGAAAATGATGTTGATTCCTGACTGTGCTGAAAATAAGGATTTGCAGGATTTAATGCATTCTGCTGAACAGGTTGGAAAACATACTTTACAATGTGGTTTTGATTCACTAGAGGCATCTTTCAGGGCTGCTGTCACTGGGTCTGTACTTAGAAGGCATGCTTGGCTTAAGGAGCAATCTTTACCAGATCATGTTAAAGCTAAATTGCTGGATGCTCCCTTAAACCAGGACCGCCTCTTTGGCAACAAAGCAGAAGTACTTAAGATGGAGGAAAAAGCTAAATCTATGCAAACTGTTAAATATTTCCTGCAAATACAGCCTCCAAGCTTTAGTAGGCAATTGGCCCTCTAAGAATTTGTCCTTTTCCTGCCTTCTCAGTCCAAACCCAGAACCAGCAGAACACTCTGGCTTCAGTCCCAAGGTACGCACAAGACTAAGCAGTGGGGGGCTCCCACTTTCAAATCAGGGAGTAGTAATACCCCCACCCCCACATGGTAAGCTGTCTCAATGACTTAACTTTAAAACTTCCAAGCACTTCTCAACTGACTGCTCCTTTAGGGGGAAAGGTTGCTCTGCAAGCAAAAAACTGGGAACTCCTTACCCAGGACAAATGGGTTTTAAACATAGTTTCCCAAGGATACAGATTTCACTTCCACACGTTACCAACCCCAAACGGTTGGCCAGAGCTACCCCCAAATCAGTGGGCAGAGGCTCAAAACCAAGTACTCTGTGTCTTAGGATTAAAGGCTATTCAGATTGTACCAGAAGAGGAAAAGGGACAAGGTTTCTACTCTAGACTTTTCCTGGTACCCAGAAGAGACCACTCATGGCGTCCTATCCTTGGACCTGTCTATCCTAAACACCTTTTTGGTGATTCCAAAATTCAAGATGCTAACTGTTCATCAGTTGCTTCCCGTGATATGCAAAGATGCCTGGTTGGCAACTCTGGATTTAAAGGAAGCCTACCTGCACATTTCCATCCGGGAATCTTGCAGAAAATACCTACGCTTCATAGTAGGTTGCATGCACTAGCAGTTCTCTGCACTGCCCTTAGTGAATACCCTGGGCGCAGTAGAAAAGGCAAAGTGCCTAGCTCCAGTCATTGCATTTTGCAGGCAAAGAAATATTCAAATATATCCATACCTGGACGATTGTCTAATTCAGGCAGAAAGCCAGGACAAACTTCTGAATCCTCTGGCATTTGTACAAAAGGTGTTAACTTGTCTGGGGTACATCTTAAACGAAAAGAAATCGCATCTGGTACCCTGTCAACAAATTATATTCCTGGGAGCAAGCTTGAACACAACTTCCCAGATGGTTTCCTCACGCCAGAGAAGCAAATTAATTTGACAACTTACTTCAAACTAGTGGCCACAAAAACCCTGTTATCTGCAAGGCAAATACTGCAAGACTTTGGGTTCATGGCCTCGTGCATTCTAATTCCATATGCAAGACTGCATATGAAGAAACTACAATGGTATCTAAAAAACCTATGGTGTCAACATTCTCAGGATCTAGAAGCAATGATTTGTATCATACCTTGCCTATGGTTAGAATTCCTTTGGTGGGCAGAGGCCTGCCACCAAAACAAGGGACTACCATTCACTCTACCCCCTGCCGCCCAATCCCTAACAACAGATGCATCAGACTATGCATGGGGCACTTACTGGCAGGGAAGTGAATTCAGGGCAAATGGAACCCGAGTGAAATGCACCTGCATATCAATCAAAAAGAAATGTTGGCTGTACAGAATGCTCTGACAGCCTTCAAGGACCACATTCTTCCAGGACAGTTAATGGTAAAGACGGACAACACCACTGTTATGTGGTGCATAAACAAGCAGGGGGGTACCCATTCTTACCCCCTCTGCAGACTAGCTATGGCTCTGTGGAACACAGCCTTGAGCTGCCACGTGCAACTACAGGCTCAGTTCCTGCCAGGAAAACAAAATACACTGGCAGACGAACTAAGCAGAAATCTCATGGACCCACACGAGTGGAAACTGGAACCAAAGATTTTCAACATGTTGATCCCCAAATGGGGGATCCCAGATATAGACCTGTTTGCCTCCCCCCAGAACTACCAATTGGACAAATTCTGCAAAAGGACTCCCCACAAACAAGCTTGGAAAGTGGATGCTCTGTCCTTCAGCTGGAAAAAATCTGTCAGTTTATGCCTTTCCTCCTCTGCCTCTCCTCTCCAAAGTACTACTAATGGTCAAACAGGACAAACCAAGGATGATACTGATTGCATCAGACGGGCTACGCCAGCACTGGTACCCCCTCTTGCGCAGTGCGTCAGCTGGCCCCATGGCACCTACCTCAGACCCCTACTCTGCTGTCTCAGTAGGAGAGCCAGATTCTGCACCCCCAGCTTCAAACCCTGAACCTGGCAGCCTGGCTAATTACATAATCCCTCAGTTACCATCCCTCAGTAAACAAGTGTTGGATGTCATTTTGGAGGCAAGGAGGCCTAGTACTAGAAAATCTTATGCTGAAAAATGGAAGCGATTCTGTGCCTGGAACCAAACACAAGGGATGGCCACAGCAGCGCCCAATTTACCTCAGATTCTTTAATACTTAACTGTGATGCTTCACAAGGGCCTTTACTTTTCCTCCCATCAAAATTCACACCTCGGCCATTTCAGCTCATTACAACACAGAACCACCCCTCTCTTCTCATCCACTGCTCAAGCAGTTCCTCAGAGGGGCGAAAAACCTAAGACCACCCAGGAGAGCCCCAACTCCAGTCTGGGACCTTAATTTTGTATTGGAAAAACTCTCTCTTCCTCCTTTTGAGCCAGCTGCAACTGCAGAGTTAAAATTCCTTTCCTGGAAAATGGCTTTCCTTTTAGCAATCACTTCAGCAAGAAGGGTATCCGAATTACAGGCCCTTATGGCAGTGGAGCCTTGCATCATCTTTCATGTGGACAGGGTGTCCCTCAGGACTAATCCCTTTTTCATGCCCAAGGTGGTATCCAGTGTGGCTCTTAATCAGTCCTTTCATTTGCCAACCTTCTTTTCTAATCCACAGAACAAAGGGAATGGATACTGCACTCCTTAGATGTGCACAGACAACTTAGATATTTGCCAACCTTCTTTTCTAATCCACAGAACAAAGGGAATGGATACTGCACTCCTTAGATGTGCACAGACAACTTAGATATTTGCCAACCTTCTTTTCTAATCCACAGAACAAAGGGAATGGATACTGCACTCCTTAGATGTGCACAGACAACTTAGATTTTACTTTGACAGGACGAAACCTCAAAGGAAATCTGAGCAACTGCTGGTGGCATTTGCTGCAGGGGAGAAGGGAAGGCTATTTCAAAGCAAACCATTTCTAAATGGATAGGCCATTGCATTCATTTCTGCTGTAAACACCATGGAAAACTATCCCACAGGGGATTAGACCCCCATTCAACCCGGGCTGCACAGACAACTTAGATTTTACTTGGACAGGACAAAACCTCAAAGGAAATCTGAGCAACTGCTGGTGGCATTTGCTGCAGGGGCAGAAGGGAAGGCTATTTCAAAGCAAACCATTTCTAAATGGATAGGCCATTGCATTCATTTCTGCTATAAGCACCATGGAAAACCTATCCCACAGGGGATTATACCCCCATTCAACCAGGGCTGCATCTACCTCTACAGCCTTTCTCAGAGGTGTCCCTACGAGAGACATCCTAGAAGCTGCTACCTGGAGTTCTGTACATACTTTCACCAAGCATTACCATTTGCCAATTTTTCTCTAAATACAGAACTGGCTTTGCCACTGCAGTCTTGCAGGGCCTTGTAGCTGGTCCTAATGCTATCTAAATTTCTCCTCCCATACTTAGCTTTGGGAATCTACCCAAATGACTGCAACAGTGAAACACGAAGAACATAGTACAGTTGTGTACACTTACCATAAATGTAGATGTCCGAGTGTATTCACTGTTGCAGTCCTGGTTACCCTCCCTCCAGCCCCCTGACTTATTTTGAGGAGGTATAACCTTGTGTTTATTTATATATATATATATATATATATATATATATATATATATATATATATATATAATTTAATTGCTTCCCGTTAAGGGGGGCACCTGACATCTGGGGCAAGAAAAACTTGTGTAGTTGCGTTGGCTCCATGCTTTATACCCCTTATTACCTGACGTCACGGAAGATGAGGCAGCAACCAATGCAGGACCCAAGCCTTTGATAATCAGGCCGACCTGAGGGCTACTGCAAACAGATAACCCAATTGTGATGACTGCAACAGTGAATACACTCAAAACATCTACATTTATATTAAGTGCACACAACTGTACTTTATGCAGTGTAAGTGTGCAGATTATCCCCCATCCAAGGTAGACACAAGTACTACAGTGGCTTTTCATCGGTCGTTGATTTTGCAGAATGTTCTGGTTTTCTGTCATATTTTTATATTGTTGATTTATGCTTCTTATTCAGCAAATGCTTATTGCTGCAGTGCTTGTTGCTCTGTTTAAGTAGCAATGCTTTAATGACCATCCGGTAAGCTTGTCTGAGACTGTAAGATGCAAGTAAGCTTTAATAAACTTACTGTTAAAGAATTACCAACCTTGAAAGCCTTTTTATTGTTGCCATGCAGAGAATATTTACATAACTAGATAGTGTATAAGCTTTAGGTATTGAAATGCATGACAGTATTTGTAATGGACAGGATTACAGTATTTTCTGAAGCTCATTACATGTATTGGAGAATTGTAGTCATATTTGCAGGCTTTACCCCTAAATTAAACAGAATGCCAATCTATCATGTGTGGTCCATAACCTGTGCAGTAATCCTTTAAGCAATTTATCTTAAGCTTGTTTCTTGTTTGCTGTTCATTTTTTAATTTGTTTTCCCCATGAAACCAGTAGATGTCAGGCAGCAGGTCTTTTTTTTGGATAAGAAACATTTTTACAACTGGGGGTATTACACAGATTGCTACTTTTAGCATGTTACTTGGTACTTTTATAAAGCTGGATATAAATCATAATTAGAACTGCAGTGCAAGGAGAAGTGGTTTGAGTTGAGTGCTGCTTGTTTTTTTATACTTGATTTTGACTGGCATTTAAAAAATAATTTAATCTAGATATGAAGTAAGCTGTCATGTAGTCAATGCAGTGAAATATTTTTTTTCTTCTACAATTCATTTTGTCTTGATTGGATTCTCATAATGATGGTTTGGTACCCAGGGCAGCGTATTTAATTAACTTCTATTTTTTGTGGTTTTTAGCATAACTCTGCCCCTTTCTAGTTGGCCACACCCCTTCCAGTTGGCCCCACCCATTTAGCTGTCTCCTGCAGCACCCCTTTGATTTGAAGTCAACAGCTGCCACTGCATTTCGCACCCAATGAAAATCTAGTGTTTCTGGTTTGCATGTTGGACATTAGCATAATGCATGTTTTTCTTCCTCAGGAAAAGGTTCACAGCCTGACCATCTTCCAACAACTCCACTTGGTGACACATTGCACTGCAAGGAAGATCCTCAGGGCTTTGGGTTTCATTGCAGCTACCATCCCAGTGCTTCCTCTGACCAGGCTATACATGAGGAAAATTCAGTGGTACCTGAAATCTGTCTCCTACCCTGCCTGAAAAAGGGGTTGCTCTAGTGGTAAAAATGATCACACTCAACTGGGGGTTCCATTCCCCCAGCCCTTCCCACTCAAGTTCTTCACGCACATGTCTCAGAACATGGGGGGTGGACATTGATTGTAGGTTAAATGGCCTTCTCCACTCCTGAAGGAGCACATCAAGTTGAAAGAAATATGAGAGCTCTCCTACAAGTTCTGCAGATCTTCTCCCACCTATGAAAACAGGGCACATTCTTAGTGTGCACCGACAACACCACAGTTATCTGGTATTTGAACAAACAGGAAGACGCAAGGTCTTATCCTTTTTGCAGGTTAGCACAGGAGGCATGGTGTCTGCCTACTCAAATGATCATGACTTTCACAGTCACTTACATTCCCTCCCAGGCGAATGTGCTGTTGGACCCTCACAAATGGATCCTGAACAAACAGGCCATCAAAACAGACACCAGTGGGGTACACATTTGCTTCCCCAAGTAAATCTCCAACTTCCTTGGTTCTGAACCAGGATCCCTTCTCCCTTAGCCTGGATCCCTTCTCCCTTAGCCTGGAGGACACGTCTTCCCTATCCAGTGGTCAGGGAGGTTCCTTTGTGCCCCCTGGCACTGCTTCCAAGAACCCTTCTAAAAGCCCAAAAGAAAGTTCCAGAACTTTTACTTCTGGCCCCTTACTGACCAAGACAGTGATTTCCTCTCCAACTCCACTTGTCCAAAGAAAGCCACCAGAAGATGCCACTGCAACCAGATCTGGCCACACAGCAAAGTCTGCTTCTCCACCCCAGTCTAGCCTGTCTGTATCACTCTTTGAATGTTGGAATTCAGATTCCTAAACCACCATGTCAGAGAAGCGGTGCCTTAGTAGGTTTACTAAAACCTACGATCAGAAAATTTTACACAGCTAAGTGGAAAAGACTTACCCAGTTAACAAATGTAAGTAAATAAATGTGTTGCTACAAACACAGCTAGGACCCACTCTTATCAGAAGTTCCCATTGTCCTTAAGTATTTGTGCAAACTGTTAGTCTGGTTTGGCCTACTTTTTCCATCAAGGCCCATCTGTCTGCCCTCAATGCCTGCTTACCTCTTGACCCTCTTCTCATGTTTAGGATGGATGTCAAACTTGAGGGGCGTCTTGCATGTTAAACCGCCAAGAAAACCTGTTTCTCCTCCCTAGGATCTCAGCTTTGTCCTGGAAAAAAACTGGCATTTCCCCCAGATGAGCCAGCGGCATCTGCCACTCTAAAAGTCTTCACCTGGAAAACCATCCTTTTGTTGGCCCTTACCTCCGGTAGCAGTTTGTGTGACATTCAGGCACTCACTCATGAGTATTCCACCCTTTCTCATTTTACATGGGGAGAGTGTGACTCGTAGGACTATTCTTCTTTCATGCCTAAGGTGGTGGTTGTGTCTTTCGGCTTTTCCCGGTTAGGGGTCGCCACAGCAGAACTCTGGTCCGTTAATGACTGGCAGTAGATTTTTACATTGCGAGTTGCCGGCCCTGACGCACAACTTTCTACTAAGGTACGCCCATTCACACATGTCTCCACACAGAAGACACTCTAGCTGAGACTCTAACAGGACAACGTCTTACTGTGAGGCCACAACGCTACCACAGCAGTCTTTCATGCTTAAGGTAATAAATGAATTATCTCAGTCTGGCTGTTCGGTTGCCTTCCTTTTTTTCCTCCAATTCTCAGAACAGGGGAAAAAATTCTGCATTCTAGATATTCATAGGCAGCTGAGTTTTTTTGTTTTAAGCAAGTAGAACCCATCAGAGAAAATGACCAGCTGTTTGTTCCCCTCATGGATTCCAGACTGGGCTAGCCAATCTCAAAGCAAACTATTGCATCAAGGATGTCAAAACCCATCTCTTTCTGCTGTACGCATTATGGTAAGACTTTGCTTTTCTGCTCAAAAGCGCACTCTACTTGGTCAGTGGCCTCTTCTGGTGCTTTCAACAAGGGTGTTATGCCAGTTCTGTCTTTGAAGCTCCTGGACTGTGCATTCTCCATTGGTCAGCCACCCTTTCTGTACCTCATCTAGCTCTGAGAATCATCGATTTGTTAATATTGCAACAGTGATCTCAGTGAGGACATAGTATAGTTGTGTAAATACTTTTAACCATAACAATAGATGTCTTAATGATCACTGTTGCAGTTTTCCTTCCTTTCCTCCTTCCCCTCTTCTCTTCTTGGTCTCCAAAGTTTCTCTTTCCTTAAGTTATGAGTTTTCACCTACTTTCTGTTTGTAGGGGAAAGGTAACTTACTTGTTCCAGCTATGTCCCTCCTAGCTGACCAGTCTCCTGTGTCCGTAGTCTCTGTGCTGCTGACATGGAGATAGTTTGAGGATCTCCTGCATAGGTCCACCTATATACCATGATACATAGGGACTGAGGTCATGTATTTGGATGTGCGTCATCGGAAAGGTAAAGCTTTGTTACCCTGTCCAAATGTCAAAGGGCAAAAACCCATATGTCAAGAATACTGCGACAGTGATCAGTAGGACATCTGGTATTATGGTAAGTTCTTGTACAGCTGTACTTTCTACAAATGGAACAAAAGATTAGTCCCAAACATGTGTTTATACTAATTTAATTTTTACTATGTGCAGTTCTGTTATTATAGTACTAAATGTAAAACTAATGTGCGCCTGCAGTGTACCTGACATTATGGGATCACTAAAACCTGAATTTTTTTTCCATTTTGACAGAGAGAAGTGGTAAGATTTCTCACCCAGCCAGTCTTGTGACAGTCGCTATTTATGACTAAAAGGAGGAGCTTCTGGGCATTCCAGAGGTATGGAAGAAAAGTAAGTCCAGAAGGACTTCTCATAAAGGTAATTGGCAATCATTGCATTCAATAAATGCACATTAGTAGTGCTCCAGATATTAAAGTGTTTTTTTTCAGTTGATTGTAGATAACTTTAGTTATTTTAAAATAAAGGCCACATTTATCATATGTTCATCCAGCTAAAAGTATTCAAGTGTAGTGTTAACACAACTACAGTACCTTATACTCTTGTTTATAATCTGTGTAGAGCAGTTTGTGTGGAGCTGTGACATGGTTGCTGAGATTGTAACATGTAGATGTATGGATTCTGCTGATCACTCACTGGCTTAGTATCCGATTATTTTTGTCTGTTTCTGTAGTTCCTTCTCTCTCTCTCCATTAATAGTGTGATGTATTGTAGCGAATGTAGCTCTCATTGAAGTTGAACTAATTTTCTTTGTGTTTGAAAAGAACGTGTTGAGTGAAATATGAAAAAAGGGATATAAAGGCTTCTAATTTACTGGTGTGTGTTTATAAAGGTACTACATGTAAAGCTCTTCATCAGGAACTCTGAAATTACACAATTGAAAAGTAGGCATTCAGAGAGCGGATAGAAAACTTCTTGTTTTATTGCAGCTTTCCATCAGGGATCGTGAATGGAGCAATTTACAATAAATTTGTATGAATGTAAGACTGACAGATTTAGCTCTGCCGGCAAGTATGTTTTGAAAGATGTACTGTTTTCCATCCAGTAACATTCATTAGGATTTGTTTGAGATGCAGCTTGGAACTTGTAAAGTGAAGAAAGGGTTTGTAAGAAAATAAGAGTACTGGGGTATTCCACTAAGTTGTGATGTAGTCATTCTTCTTTTGGATAACTGCAGTATTGCAACGAAAGGTTATAGAGGGCATGTGTTTGTATCATTCTGTTCTGCTTTTCAGATTCAGGTTCATATTTAAATTTAGTTAGTTTAGTTCCTCATTTATGGGGTCTATTTGTATAAAGAGTCAGACCCTCCTCCTCAACTGGAGTACTTTTTTTTTATTCTCCAAACAAATGGGCCCCATCTCTGGTTGACTGAGATTCAAGAAATCTATAATAGGAGTAGCTGGAAAACTTGCAGTCTAAAAGTAGTTTCTGAATACTTAAGTGATGTGACAAGTCATAACAAACGTAAGACCATTACATTCTTTCCTATCTATTTTTCTCTTCCCCGTACCTGACATTTTTTTTTTATTTTTATGTGGAGCAAAATTGGGAAGAACTTTGTGAATCTTAGTACGTTTTATTCTTTATTCTTAATTGGTACTGCATTAAAAGGTTAAAGAGGATTCGAGAAGAGAGCAGTATGGACACAGTTGTATAAAGTAAGAATGGTAGGATCAGTGGTCTTGGGTAATTGCTGAAGGACAGTTAGATTATTGGCTTTTCATTTTAGAATAGGACTCTAGTTACACGGACAGCCATGACTAATTGTATAAACAGTATATTTTTTTTTAGAGTTGCACCTAGGTTTTATTTGTGTGTAAGTGCTAATGCATTTGGTAAATAGTTGACCATAAGTCTAATGATTAAGGCTGTTGTGAGGCTTCTGGGGAATAGTGTTGGGGATTTAAGTAATTTTGAGTAAGAACTTCAGTGCTTTGATGCCTGCTGTGCTGGGATAAATGGTGTGTGTTTAATCTGAAATAATTGCTTGAAATTAATGACTGTGAAGGATTACACATACAGAAATAGCACAAATATGGGTATGGTGAAGACTGGTATTGGAAGATTTAGGTGGGTCAAGGAGTAATTTTTATGAAAGTCACTACAGATGTTTATAAAGAGAAATGCTTTGATAGCAAAAAGGAATTCCAAGATGATGGGATGTAAACCTTCCTAAACACTGAGCAGACTAAAATATCAGTTCTGCCTTCGAGGTGGAAAAAGATTGAATTTAAGAAGTCACAGGAGGAGGTATAGGACTAAAATAGAATATAATTCTAGAGTATTTTATAAATTCTAAACTGATCTGGAATAGATGGAAATGGGTTGGCCATGCATACTGGACTTCTCCAAACCTACATGCCTCTGTTAATAGGAACAGAGAACAAAGTACCTGGAAAAAATGTGTATACACTTTAAAGCTGTGCACCCATCTCTTCTGTTAATTCTGCAAGTTAAAATATTATCTGGTTTAATTTCTCCATCTCCGTCATGAATTATTACTTAAGACCTAGGCAAGCGTACGCTTAGAAAACAAACCATGTTTACATTTACAAACAGTATATATATCACACATTTTCTTTTATACAGTTCTTATCGATCCAGCATTACATAAATTGAGCATTTCTTGCCTTACCTTAAACCTCACTCCTCCTCCAAAAAATTATTCTGCATGTATTGTTCCTACAGTTTCCATTTTTTCTATGTAATTTGCTCCTACCCTTTTCTAAATATCGCTCTTTCAGTTTTTTTCTCTCTGTTACAGTATTCACTACTTAAATATATTTGGGTTAGACTTTGATTTCCATTTTCTGGTAATTGTTTTTTTTGCCATGACCAGAATTAAACTTAACAATGCCTTACTGTGTCTAGGCAATTCAGATCCTGTGTCTCCGCTCAAAAAAAAGCCCTTATTTACACCTATTTTCTCACCCAGTATTTCTGAAAGAGCACTCTGTAGGAAATTTTTAAAATTTGCCACCTCATTACACTCCCAAAATGTAGGTTCCAAGTTACCTCTTTCTTCCCCATCACACCTCCAGTATTTTGCATCCAGCTGAAGAAAAATTGTTTGAAGTCTGCTTGGGGTATAAAATACTTATGCAAAACACTCCAATGAAAAATGAAAACCAGTCCAGGCCACCAGTAATAAAACGTAGAAGCTTTAATTCGCAATGAAATCCACAACAATGATGAGCGCTTTCGTCTCCTTACAAGACTTCATCAGATAAAATTCACTTGTGCTGCCCTTGTTATTTATAACAATCCTAATAATTACCAATAAAGTCTAAATGAAATCTTTAAAGACCCAGGGTCCGTTTTCTTCCTATGTGATTGTTACAATACAGGTTTTTTGTATAGATCTATGTGACAAAAATGTAAAAAAACTGTAAAAAATACTTGTACTAACAGATGAGAATATCCTTTACTCTTCCAATTTCTAAAAAGTGTGCGCTAGTGTAACAAATAAATTCACACCTTCATAAATTTAGCTGCTAATACAGGCTTTATGCTCACATACTCATTTAAACCGGGAAAAATAGTAGCCCTTAATCTCAGTTGCCATTTTAGTTCCATGTTTAATAGTACATTTTTCAAATCTCCACCTCTGTTGTTACATTTAACCATATCTAAAATGGCAAACTTACAGCCTTTGAAGGACTGACATGAAACTGAATGTTTGAATAATGCATTAGTGTCTTTGCCTTTTTTGATATCATATAAATATTCCCGTATTCTTTCTTTAAATGCTCTTTCAGTTTTCCCTATATAGAATGCTTTGCATTCTATACAGACTGCCATATATACTAGCATCTTACTATTACAATTACCCTTACAAAATTTTATCATGCTGTTTAATCCATTGTTTAATTTGCTACTATTTTTCCCGGTTTAAATGAGTATGTGAGCATAAAGCCTGTATTAGCAGCTAAATTTATGAAGGTGTGAATTTATTTGTTACACTAGCGCACACTTTTTAGAAATTGGAAGAGTAAAGGATATTATCAACTGTTAGTACAAGTATTTTTTACAGTTTTTTTACATTTTTGTCGCATAGATCTATACAAAAAACCTGTATTGTAACAATCACATGGGAAGAAAACGGACCCTGGGTCTTTAAAGATTTAATTTAGACTTTATTGGTAATTATTAGGATTGTTATAAATAACAAGGGCAGCACAAGTGAATTTTATCTGATGAAGTCTTGTAAGGAGACGAAAGCGCTCATCATTGTTGTGGATTTCATTGTGGATGAAAGCTTCTACGTTTTATTACTGGTGGCCTGGACTGGTTTTCATTTTTCATTGGAGTGGTTTTTCATGATATTATTCTTTTGTCTTTTTACTTATGCAAAACACTTGCAGGCTAAAATCTTAAACTGTATAGACTTTGTTGTTTGGGAACATATATCCTCCCATTGTTTCCTTTTGAATTGCTTATCAAGTCTCATCTCAACCTTTTCTAACCTCTTCTGATTTGATTCCTATAGTTTATCATGTGTGTCACTTTATATGCCCCTATTTTAAGAGCAGCGTCTGTTCAAGATTCATCTAAAACTCTACCAGAGCAAGTGTTTCACTTAGGATATCGCTATTCCTTTCTCTTTGCCTATAGTCTGACATCAAGCCTGCACTCCACAAGTCTTCTTTGCCTCTCTCTATTCTGTTACCTTTCCCTATCTAGTTATTTGCTCCCAATACCTTAGTGCCTAGGCAAACCTCTCTTGCCTATTGTCTGTCACCCTAATTGCAATCATCCCTATCTGCATAATCTCCTTTCTCCAATCTTGTGTTGACTTGGTTCTTAAATACTTTCTGCTGATGAATATAATATTCTGTATGGCTGCTGCTGTTCTTGTGGATCTGCATCCAAAATCAGTCTCCTTAATTCTTAAATCCCCTCCCCCCACTCCGTCATTCATTTCCACTTTGAATTGTAGCTTTCTCCTTGTGTTTTTGTATATAAGCCTTGACAGAGTAGCTCTAAAATATCCCCTCAAATCAAGTAATCCTAAACCACCTTGTTCTTTTGGAAGGATTAATTTATCCCACTTGACCCTTGCCCTCTTCTCCTCCCAGATAAAATCATTCACCTTTTTATTAATTACTGTCTACAACTACTTTTCTGGTTGATAAATATGCATGACCTATATATAAAACTAAGACACATTTTCACTACTTTTGTCTTGCTGTCCATATCCATGGAAAAGTTTCCAATTTCTCAGTTTTTGTATTATATTCTTAGTCTCTTCCCCCATAGCCTTTGCTACCATAACCAAATCTTTTAGCCCTACTCCAAAGTACTTCATTTTATCATGTCCCATAAATATTGCTGAACCAATTCATTTGTGGATACATAGTTTACAGCTATAGCCTTTGTTTTCATCAATTTTATATCCTGAAAAAAAAACTTGAAACTGTGTCAGAATGAGATACCATTTTCTGGTTTGATCAGGTACAAAAATGTCATCTGTCCCTTATTTCCTTTATCAATGGCTATAAACAGAAGCATAGCTGGTTCAGTTGAAACAGTCTGCTTATTACACTTAGATCAAGCAGAAAGCTATACACATAGGATGCACCATTGTCTCCCACTAGAGAAACTCTCCTGGTTAGAACTACAACAGCTCCTATCTTATAATCCATTAACAATGGTTCATAAGCTACTATACCAGCCCGAGAAAATACCAGCTCCCCCTAACATACTACTACCTTAATCCAACAAATACTTAACTTGACAAAAAAATCATTGTTAAAGGTAACCAAGCCTATAAACACTGCAGGAGACTCTCTATGTTCCTGTCCCATAGCAAAACTCTGGAATAGACTTCCTCACTCTTAGATGAACTACCAACCCTCTTCACTTAAATTTTTTTTATCAAATTCATGGCTTTGCTCATGCAATAGTCCATGTTAACTGAAAGCACCGAGAACTATTTCTCCTCTAGTCTAAAACTGTCACCTTGACCATCCACTTGTATTACCCACACACAAGTTCCCTCACCTACCTGTTATTTTACTTTCCTTTAACTTTCTTATCACTTAACTGCTACTATCACATACTAAATCTCTTAACAAATAGTTCTATCCCTTCACCCTTGCATAACCCAAGACTTATTGTTTTCCTTTATTTATCATTCTTTTCTCTTTCCTTCATTACCGCAGATTAGAAATTGACTTTGAAATATTCAAAGATTCCTATTGCTGACTGTAAACTATAATTTATAATATGTAACCCCTTACTATTTCATCCTATGTCTGTCTTCAGTATTGTCTCAATGCCATCTAAACTGTGCTATCTCTGTCTGCATTTAACATTGTATAATTACTTCAAATTATAATATCTGTCTTGTTTTCGTATTGTATACTTAATGTCATTGTAGCTGTTTATGAGCACTGTATTGTTTCCATGCAGAGCTTTTCTCCCCAGGCCTCTGCTGAAAATGGGTAACCGCCCAGTCGGACTTAGTAAAAAAACTAACAAGGATGTTCTTTCTACTGGCACACCAGTCAGGTGGCCAGATGCACGATACCCAGCCATCCAAGTCCCATTTCTGTGCACTGCCCCCAACTCTCCTTCAGATTATTTTATTAATAAGTAAATGTTTTCTTTTAAACTGTAGCGAACAGTTGCTACAGTTTGTACCCTGCCTGCACAGAGCTCTGTGGTGCTCATGTTTTAGTTTAAGTAAATAAACAAACGAGCAAAAAAAACTGTAGCAGACTGTTTGCTACAATGTAGCAAAACAGTTGCTATAGTTTAGAAGCACAACTATGCTCATGTTATACTGTAAATACAGTATTGCATTAAAGAGAAATTGGGAGCTGCTGATCACGTCTCCAACACTTGGTGCCTTTCACCCCACCCCAACTATGCTACAAGATCTAAATATAAAGTTAATAACAAAGGGGAAGAGGATATCCCTGCCTGGTTGCTCTGTTCAGATGGAACACATCAGAAAGCAGCCCTCCCACTTTAATTTTTGTTTCCTATCCATCATGGGGGATATTCCTTTTGCCAAAAATTAGTTCACTTGCTCAGAACCTTGGAAGGAATAGAGGAAGGTGGGGGATAGGCTCTAAGGGCTGTACTACTGAGTCCTTCTGGGCGATGTTCTTCATCTCACATTGCTACAGTGACTAAGAATAGAAGAATTACACTGGGCTGAGATGAGAGATGCAGTTGGAGGCTTGTACCTCTCTGTTGTTTTTTATAGCCTAAGTGTAATGGGGTGTATATATATATATATATATATATATATATATATATATATATATATATATATATATATATATATATTTAACTTCTTTCTTCATTGCCAAAGAATAAATAATGTTGGCCCATAATAGTTTGGTAGTAATGAATTAAACTATAGGCTGGATGGTAAGTAATTGGAGCAAAAGTACTAAAATGGAAGCCAGAACCATTGCATAGAGAGGTAAAGCCCTAACTATGACCCACATGACACTTGTTTGATTAGCGTTCTGGCATCTGAGGTGCTGGCAGGGAGGGATGGGCATGACTGTTCCACTGTGGACAGAGTGTTTGTTTAGCTTCCCCCTGAAAGGTGGCATGGTCCATAGAGAGGAGTGCGCCTTGTGTGGTATACACAAATGTAATGGAGGGGAGATGGTGGAAAATGAAGGTAAGTCATTAAATAAAAAATCATCCTAGCAGAAGTGGTTGCAAAAGACTTGTTCCTTCCAGTATGCCCTTAAAACTCCTTTGAGGGTGGAAGAAGGAGCTGGTTGACTCTTTTATGGATAGAGGCATTGGGATGGCTGGAAAGTATGAAATGAAGAGGATGAGGGAGTACTAAAATTGAAGTTGTAGGCCTGATCTCAGAACAAATGCAACAAATTAAAGCATTCAGGACAGAGACCTGCACTGTAGAGAAGTTAGTTTACTGGAAATGTAAAGCAAAAAAGAATTGGTGATGGGGAAAGATTGTCTTTACTTTTTTTTTGTTTTTTCCTTCCTATGTTTTAACTAAATCACAGTTAATGTGCAACTTACATTTATATATATATAAAAAAAAAGCAGACTGTAGTGACCCTTTCATGATTTACTTGCAGTGTACATATATGGTTATTTTTAAACATTATCATTCTGATCTAAATCTTCATTCATTCCTTACTGATGGGTGTCTGTTCCATACTCGGAACCGAGTCGGCCTTATAACAAGCTCATGCCAGTCAAAAAAAAAAAACTCTCAAGCTAAGCTTACCAATAGTGCCATTCTCCCTTTTACCTCCGATCTCGTTTGCCACATAGATATCAAGACGTGTCAAGCCAGCTCTCAGCAAAGTGATTTAGAATTCTTTCATTATTAATACCCTTTTACAGTTTTTTCTTCTCAATCTATAATTTTTTCTTTTAGTATTAGTCGCTAGAGTTTCTACACTTGTTTGAGTGCCTCTTTCCCTTTTCTTTTTCTTACCAATTTTGGTACTCGTAGTGACATCGCTGGTACAGGCCTTCCCTTCCTCTCTTTTTTTCCTACTCTCTGAGGTAACTCTTGATACCATTGTTGATATCCCGTTCCCTTTTTCTTCTATTTCTCTTTCCCTCTGGATATACCCTTCTATCTGTCCAGTTCTGTATCATTTAAAAAACAAACAAAAAAAACCTCCCTTTTCAGATCTTTCTGTTTTTTCGATAGTTGGCGTGTGTTTAACTTACTGCTACACTACGTAGGATAGTCCTTATTCCGCTATGTCTGAAAAGAAGGGAACAACAAGATTTAAACAATGTAACCATTGTGGTCGTAAAATCCCAAACTCGGACACCCATCTTTCGTGCGTTTACTCTCTGGGTGTTCCGCACTTATCTGTACAACTGCCATGTGAAATTTGTAAAGGATTTAGCTCCTGCACTTTAAATGAGAGGAAAGATAAGTTAGCCCTCAAAGGTCTTCTATAACCTCCTTTGTCGGAAGCTATTACTGTGTTGCAGGGCTCACCCCTTCCTAAGAAGGAACATAAACAAAGGAGCCATTCTGTTCCTTCTTCCCCTCACGGTACTGATACAAAGTCTTCAAAACTGAAAAATCCCAAAATTGGCACCAACAACCTCTGCACCAGGGCCTCAACCTCCTTCCATGGTGCAGTCCTCTGTTCCAGGACCTCATCTATCCAGCTCACTACCGTCCTTGGTAACATTGTCTTAGGCACCAGCCACAGTACCGATAATGACCACTGTACCGCCCATGTCTTGCTTCAGCTGTGATCCCCCCTTTCGGCACCAAAAATAGTACTCCCAACACCGGTCACTCCTCCCCCATACATCTTACTGGTCTTGAGACCATGGTGTCAAAAGGAGAAACAGTTCCTCTGACCAGATATTCCCCCCACAGCAGATCGGTTTTTGGGCAACAATGCAGCTCTTTCTTGGAACGGCCTGACCGTCCTTCGGGGATATCAACCCATTCCTCCAGGAGCCTCTCGGAATTTGACGTGGTGAGACTTGTGGATCAGCTTCTGGCGGCTACAGGAATCACAACCCCTTCCAAATTCTCCCTCCCACCTGGAGCAGAGGTTTTTTCTCCACGGACTCCTACATGTACTCCTCCTTCGACCTCCTTGCAGGTATCAAAGACCCTGACACAAATGCTTGTACCGGTTCCAGCGTCTTAGGTGCCACTGATAGACCTCACTGTGTCTCCAGAGCCGACCCTTTGGCCATCGACCAATTTGGAGCTGAGCCATCCTCGGGATCGTAACTGGGCTGTCGGCACCATGACCCCTAGTATGGCATTTATTTTTTCTGTGACTCCATCCACTATGGTTCCCGTAGTCTTGGCAGCACCAAGTCCACTTGGGGCTCCTTCCCTGGGATTGGACTTGTAGGAGTGGGGTGTGACTCTGCTTCCGAGGTTGTCCTCTGTTCTGGGCTCCCATCCCTCTTCAGGCAGGCCAGCTTTCCGGGTGATGGGAGAGGGCCCTTGCCTCCATAGCCACACAGATTGTTCCCTTGGCATTGGAGAACCATGTATATCTCCCCTCTGAACTGCAGCTGACAGACCACCACATTGGGATGTCAAGCACAGGTGCCTCAAGACACCCTACTGCAAGGCATCCTCTCTTCAGAGTCCTCGTCAGATGTCACCACTGAGGAGGTACCTCACAAGAGATTGTGCAAGAGGAAGCATGTGGACTCCCCCGAAGAGTCCCTCACTGAAGATACGGACTACGATGAAGGAGGGGTCCTCACGGTCGCCCCCTGAGGAGGTCTCCTGCGTATGTGTGCATAATGCATATATCCTTTGGAGATGTACTGGAAATTTTAAAAAAGCGGAGAGACTGGAAGCCCACCACTCCCTCCTCTTGAGGAGTCCGTATTCTTGCAGGCTTTTCGTGTTCAACCCTCTACTTCTTGGGTGACCCCACCTGCAGACAAAACTAGTCCTGCTCGTCATGCAGTGCACATGGAAGAGTCCTGATACTGTTTAACCAATCCCTCAGAGACCAGACAAAATGTTGTCCTCGCCGGAAGGAAGTCCACATTGGTCCAAAGGCCTACTGGTAGATGCTATGGTGGTGGCGGCAGCCACTAAGAAAAAGCTCGCCTAAGAGAGCCCCACTGTCCATCCTCTAAACGGGGAGTCTCGGGCGATGGACAGGTTAGGGAAGTGAGTGTTTGCCTCATCGACCTTTGCTATTCAATCATTTAATTACTTGGCACACTTTACCAGGCTCCAGAGAGATCTAATTTCCGTATCTAGACTATTGGCTCCTTACCGCCTCCACCAAGCATCTACTGGTTGCAGCCCTACACTACACCCTAAACCTAGCAAATTCCTTAGGGAGTCGGTTACCTTCTCAGATTTTGGAATTCATAGGGGCAACTTTCGATACTCAGTCTTGCCTAGTCTTCCTCCCTCCTCACAAATTGGAAAGATTGACATCCCAATTCGGGCGATATTCTCCCGAGACAAAGTTTCAGCTTGGGCAGTCCTTCAACTACTCAGATCAATGGCAGCATCAATAACAATAGTTCCACCGACAAGACTACAAATGAGATTACTGCAGTGGCTTCTACTAGTGCAGTGGTCCCCTTTGATTCATCCATTGTCCTTCCAGATCCGCTTAACGAATCAATGGAAACAAGATTTACTTTGGATGAAACCAGACAAAGCTTTGTGGAGTTGTCCTTTCTCCCCCTCCCAGCCCAAGGCCATAGTGACCACGGACGCTTCACTGACTGGGCGAGGAGCACTTCCAGAAAGACTGTGCAAGGTACTTCTGCATATCAGTGTCCTAGAACTGAGGGCAGTGCTTCTAGCATTGCAAGCATTCCATCCTGCCCTCCAGTCAGGGACAGTTGCTATCCAGTCTGACAACATGTCCGTGGTCTGGTATATCAACAAACAAGGGGGAACCAAGTCCTACCCGTTGTGTAGAGAGGCCATGAGAATTTGGCAATGAGTGATAGCTTCCAACCACTTTCTAATGCACACATTCCCAGGGATTCCAGTGTGATCCCAGACAAACTGAGCAGATGCATTCTCCTGCCTCACGAGTGGTCCCTCAATCCAACCATAGCGGCGAAGATTTTCGACCGCTGGGTCCAGCCTTGCTGTGACCTCTTCACTTCACCAACGAACCACAAATGCAGCAGCTACTTTGCCCTAATCCCCCTACAGGGGGAGTACCCGAGGGACGCTCTAATTTCCCTTCCCTTAAACCTCACTTGGCCCACGAGACTTCTTTGTGTTCCCTCCCCTTCCACTGATTCCACATTTTATAAAAAGGCCCTCCAGTTGAAAAGCAGAGTAATCCTCATTGCACCGTATTAACCCCGACAAGTTTAGTTTCCCTTTCTTTGGCCTCACCTAGTGCATCAACCATGGACTCTGGATTCAACTCCTGAATTACTGTCGCACCCGCAGAGGTTGCTACATCCAAACATTTAGAGACTCAAGCTGACAGCTTGGTTTCTCCACTTCAGGTAATTGCCAGGCAGAACAACCTCTCCTTCCCTGTAAGTAACAGTCTTCTGGCTTCACACACATCATCCATCAGGAAAATTCATCTTAGCAAGTGGAAGAGATTCCTTATTAGGTCTAGATAGAAAGAACTAGATCCCTGCTCAGCTCCAGTTAGTGCTGTCCTGCGTTTTGTCAAGCCTTCTTCATTCGGGAGCGGCAGTCTCTACTATTCGAGTACATCTGGCTGCTATCTCAAATTTCCACAATGGATTCCAAGACTCATCCTTAATTTCCCATCGCCTCTGTAAAACTTTTTTGAAAGGGATTTCAGAAGTCAGGCCACCCTTCAAAGAACCAGTCAAACCTTGGAGTTTGACATTAGTTCTGCAATCCTTAACTCAATCTCTCTTTGTACCTGCTTGGTAGCCATCACCTCAGCAAGACGAATATCCGAACTTAAAGCCTTGTGCATAAAACGCCCTTACATGGCCTTTCATAAGGACAGAGTATCACTCTGGACTAATCCTTCCTTTCTGCCTAACGTTATTTTGGAATTGACTGTTAATCAAACAATTGATCTGCTAGTCTTCTTTCCAAATTTCTCAAATAAAGGAGAAATACTGCCTTTATTTACTGGATGTACATAGACAATTATGATTATACCTAGACTGAACTAAATCACTATGGAAATCCAACCAGTTATTTGTATCCCTCTCTGGGCCAAATTTGGGAAATTCTGTTTCTAAGGTAACTTTATCTAAATGGTTGAGAATGTATATGCTTTACCTACCAACATAACAAAATTCCTGTACCGAGTAAGGTCAAAGCACACTCAACCAGATCAGTGGCGACTTCTGTTGCCATTCATTCAAGGGCTTCCATGGATTATATCTTTGCAGCTGCAACATAGGCTACTCCTTGTACCTTTATCACTCCTTGCAAATTGGATTCGGTCTCCAGGGAAAGAGCATCCTTTGGTTCAATGGTACTCAGGAACATACTTCCATAGGGCCTCCCAAGGCATAAAGTGTCTGGGGACTCTGTCCCATCAGTAAGGAATGAGTTAAGATTAACAACAGATAAAGTTACTTTCTTAACATAAAGTGCCATCTGTGTTGTTGACCTTCATTCATGACGTCCCACCCTCCTCCTCCCTCTAAATGGCTCTTGGATGTTTGGATTTGGTTCATATCTTGTATTAGGGAACTGGCTCAGAAAAAGCCTCTGCTTTCTTTCTTGGAGGCAAACTCGATCTGAGGTAACAGGGCGAGGGGCACTATAGGTAAGGGTAGCTCGAGAGGTTTTTTGGCTGGCACGAGCTTGTTGGACTCCAGTGTAATGATAGGGCAGTATTCATAATCTCAGCCTATGCCCCACAGCAGAATTGTGATAGTGAGAAAAAGAGTGCATTCAGACAGCAGTTGCAGGACCTACTAGATAAAGCAGAACAACATGAATTGGTGTTGATAATGGGTGACTTGAATGCACATACCTGGTCATACAGAGTAGGATATGAGGACTGCCTGGGCCTATATGGGTGGGGCAGCAGGAATAAAGGAGAAAAAGCCATAAACTAACGGAAAAAAACGCAAGTTGGAAAGGGACAGACTAGATTATTTAAATGATGAAGCATACCCCGGTCCACCAAAAGGGCAACAAAGGACTGTTTCTTTCTCCGACAATCAGAATACCGACTGTGGAGATGAAAATGGCCAGGTTTTCACTAATCGGCAGGCCCCTTTGGACCAGCCTGGGGTGCGACGGTCAGAACGAATCTGGAACAAGAGGGTGAATTCTCCACCGAACCAACAACCGAGGAGGATGTCCCATTCCTTGGACAGGAACCAGAGGAACTGGTAGGTGACGTATGTGCATCTAATTCTTGGTCTATTATAAAAAACCGTACTGGGGATTTCAGCGTGTATAACTTTAGTAGCTACAGTGTAACTCTGGTTCATGCAGACTTGTTCAGTAAAGGCCTGACATACATATAACAAGAGCTGATGTGTCTAAAACTTTAATAGACTTGAAATTATATGTGAGAAAGCTGAACTTGTTATTTTAACAGTTATTCTGTGCCAACAAATTTACGCATCCCCAGCACTTTCAGCCCTGACTTGCATCCTATGTGAGGATGCATGTGAACTGGATTTGAGACATTTGCTTGAAAATAGTACCCTACCTATTTCCTTTAACTTAACGTCTGTGGAACGTATTTCCTTTAACTTTACATCTGTGCAACGTAAACTAATGGACGACATTAAAAAATCGGGCTTTCTTCGATTTTTATGCAGCCTGATTAAGGAGGGGGTATCATCATTATGGACCAGGTGGACTATAACCAACACATGCTCCAACTGTTATATGAGGACTCTTTCTTTTTTTTTCTTTTCTTTATGTTGAGGCATCCCTGAACAAAGTCAGTATTTCATGTAATAGAGTAGATTGTTTTTTATATGATATGTTAACTCAGGGTCAGCTATTTGTGGAACAATATAATTATGTTTGTAATACAGCTCCTAAGTTGGCCACAATTTTTGGTGTGCCAAAATTACATAAAGACTTGTATAACCCCCCTTCGATCCATTGTTTATGGTACTTCCTGAAAGACGTATTATATAGCAAAATTTATTGATGAACAACTAAAACATTACTTGGTCCCTGTTAAACATCTCTGTCAGGATTTTAGGGATTGTTTGGTGAAATGGAATGACTTAATTCAGAAAGGGATTTTTCTGACAATTGATGTAAAAGACTTGTTTACCTGCATCCCCAACAATATTGGGATAGAATGGTTTATTGAATATTTCACGGACTATGTGCATGTTGAGCAGGATGAGATAAATACAATTTCACATTTACTTGAAATGGTTTTATACAACAACTTTTTTTGTATTATGATGGCCAATATTTTTAAACAAGTGTCAGGTGTAGCCATGGGTTCACCTTGTAGGCCATTATATGCAAATGTGGTTATGTTAGTATGGGAATTGGGCTATTTATTTAGTAGTGACCTTTTCAAGTATGTTAGGAAGTATGTCTTTTTTTAGATTTGTTTATTGCTTGGGATGGTCCTGTTGATTTAATACCAGACTTTGTACAATCTTTAAATACTACAACTGAGTTTTTGAAGTTTACATACCAGTTATGTGTGAATTCTGTATCTTACTTGGATGTATAATTAACTAGAACAGAAGCTGGTTTAAAAGCCTGTGTTTTTAGGAAAAAAAAAACATATTCAAATACTTGCATTTTACAAGTAACCACCCATACCATGTCAAAAAAGCTGTTATAAAGGGACGATGGTATGGGCTACCAGAATGGTAACTGTCTGGTATGCTTCTTAAATGAAGTACACTTTATAGGCTACATGTTTGTGAATGGGCATTACCCAGTGCAGTTGGTTAACCATGTAAAATTTGAGATCATTAAGAAGAGACTGTCAGGCTAGTACATTCCTTTATTCCAAAACCATCATGCCAGGTCATTTGGTGAAGCTTATGGAGAAGTTTCTCCTTCTGCAGATAGTATCCAAAATTAAACTATAGGAATAATGGCATCAGGAAATAGGGTGACACCTTTTCCACAACAAGAAAGTGGTGTGCAACATGCAAAAATACAAGAAATGCATTTATTTCTACATTCAATGCCCATAGTAAAAAATATAATGGCTATTATTAATAAAAATTGGGCATGTTATTAGAACAGATAAACAGCTAATGGAAAAAATTGGTAATTTTCTTGATTTTGTATTTAGGCGAGATAGCAGCCTTAGACTGATATGACAGTTTATCCCTTTTACATATGTAGCCTGTGCAGAAAATGACAGTGTGGAATGTGTTCACAGTGCAAGTTTATTTTGGAATGTAACCAGGTGCACTTGGGTTTCAGATCTATTGTAGATGTTAGTGTTTCACTGTTGCAGTCATTACACTTGGGTTATCCTGCTGGCAGGCTACCCGCAGTCTGCCTGAATTCCAAAGTCCTGGTCCGGCATTGGTTGCTGTCGCCTCTTCCCTGACGTCAGTGCGCCAGGGGTATTTAAGATGCAGCCAACGCCATTTTCTTCAGTCTTTCTTGCCGCGCGGTCCCCGAATCAAAAGCAGTTCGCAAGTGCTGGTCAGCCGACTCCTGCGATTTTCGAAATTGAATTTCAGATCCGAAGTCTTCAATAAAGCTAAGTACCCCATTGGGGAAACTTTTTCTTGCTCCAGACCGATGTCAGTAAAAGTTAACAATTGTATTTCTTGTGGGAAGCAAATACCTCATAAGGATTTTCACTCTTACTGTATTCCTTGCCTAGGCCCTGACCACGACGTTGCTAGTTGTCGGTTTTGTGCTAGAATCAACCAACGCACTATTAAGCATCGGTTTGATTTTGCTTTACATTACTTTGGCCGAAGGTTTAACTACATAATGCCGTCAGAACAACCAACAACCGGAATTAATAAAAAACGCAAAGACAAAGAAAAGGACAGGTATCTGAGGTCCAAAACGGACGACGAAGCCTCTTCTAAGCCAGTCGCCGGTTCTCGGTGAGGCGCTTTCGCAGCCCCTGACACCCGCTACCAGCCGCCTCCGACTCCCATGTGGAGAGACAACTAGGCCTCTGGAAACTCAAGGTATTGGGCCTACGGAAACTATTACCTCAGATGGGTCTGGAGCCGCTGAGCAGGCATCTGCTTCTGAGGGTGTTTTCAGACCTACACAGCTTACTATCAAGTCCACTTCAGCAGCCAAGGCAAAGTCTAAAACACCACTAAAGACAAAGAAACAAGTATAGCATTCTCCTGGACAGTCTTCCATGCCAAAGAAACAGATGCTTAAAATGGCCGAGGACCTAATTACTTTGATCAGGGGTACCCATCCCCCTCCTGAGAAAAGGCCTAGGCAAGACACTGACTATGACTCTTCTGACCAGGTCTTTATTTCCTCTGATGAACAGGGATATTCTCTTCCTCCCTATGAGGTCTCTGATGCTGAAGAATCTATCCCTTCAGCCCTCCTCCTGAGGATTACTCTTTTGGGGAAATCTTGCACACCATGAGGGAGCATTTCTATTGGTGTTTTCCCTCTGATAGGGATTCTAGAGCACTGGATAGATGGAGGGGGGGGGGAGTTTACACTTCTGCTTACTTTAGCTGTAAGGGCTTTAAATTGCCAGTTTCACATGCTTAAATATCAACAATACCTAATGTCTTTGCTAAAACAGAAAATGCTTACAAGCTCAGAATGTCCTGACAATAAGGAAATGCAGGATTTATTGCATGCAGCTGAACAAGTGGGAAAGCATACTCTGCAGTGTGGTTTTGATTCATTAGAGGCTTCTTGCAGAGCCGCATTTACAGGTTCTGTCATTCGAAGGCATGCATGGTTAAAAGAACAAAGTTTACCTGATCATGTTAAAGCAAAATTATTGGATGCTGCATTACAGCATGATACTTTGTTTGGTGTTAAGGCAGAAGAGGTGCAAAATCAATGCAGACAGTAAAGGATTTCTTACAGGTTCAGCCACCTAGATTTAGCAGGAACTGGCCTTCTAAAAATTGGTCCTTTCCAGTGTCGGACATGCCACAAAGAGGCAGATGCCCAAGAAGCAGATCTCAACCGCAAGGCTCTTACAGACCTAAACAATGGGGTGCTTCAGCCCCCAAAGGCGGAGAAGACAAATCACAACCTTATAGGAAACTGTCCCAATGAATTCCCTCTACAAATGCCAAGCCACTTACCTTTTGGCAGCTCCCTTAGGGGAAAAACTAGCACTTTTCTCACAAAATTGGCACAGGATCACCCAGGACAAATGGGTACTGAATATTGTTTCTCAGGGTTACAGGTTCCACTTTCACACCCTACCAAGGCCAAAAGGTGTGCCAGACCTGTCACAAAATCAATGGGCAGAGGCACAAAAACAAATTTCTGCTCTCATGGACATGATAGCTATTCAAAAAGTACCACAGCAAGAACAGGGGCAAGAATTTTACTAGAGACTTTTCTTGGTACCCAGAAAGGACAAAGCCTGGAGACCAATACTGGACCTGTCAATTCTAAACACTTTCCTGGATGTTCCAAAATTCAAAATGTTGACACTGCAGCAACTTCTACCCATAGATTCATAGGTTCATAGATTAGTACTAAGCTAACTACCCTGTGGGCCATTTTAAGCCTAACCAGTTGCCCAGCGTGAGAATCTAACCCTGCACGTTGTGTCTGTAAGGTAAACACCTTAACCATTATGCCAACCTCCCACCCTCTGGGCAAAAAGGCTTGGCTAGTTACCTTGAACCTCAGAGGCATATCTGCATGTCCCAATCGGACAATCTTGCAGAAGATACCTCAGATTCATAGCTGGTTCAGTGCATTACCAATTCTTTGCACTGCCCTTTGGCTTATCTACTGTGCCCAGGGTCTTCACAAAATGCCTGGCACCAGTAATTGCATTTTGCAGACAAAAAGGAATACAAATATATCCCTACTTGGACGACTGCCTTATTCAAGCAGAGAGCAAGGACCTTCTACTAAAGCATCTGGCTTTTGTAAAAAGATTACTAATTTGCCTAGGGTACACAGTAAATGAAAAGAAATCAAAATTAGTGCCCTCTCAAGAGATAATATTCCTGGGTGCAAGCTTAAATACAACTTCCCAGATGGCTTATCTCATGCCAGATAAGCAAAGGCAACAGACTCATTACTTTCAAATGATGGCAACAAAGACCCAGCTACCTGCAAGAAAAATTCTGCAGGCTTTGGGCTTCATGGCATCCTGCATCCTACTAATTCCATATGCAAGACTGCATATGAGGAAGCTACAGAGGTATCTAAAAAGTGTTTGGACTCAACATTGCCGCAGCCTGGAAGCAATAATACCTCTTATTCCCTGCCTGCAACAGGAGTTTTGATGGTGGGCACTGGCCTGTCACCACAACAAGGGACAGCCTTTCACTTTACCCACAGCCAGGCAGACAATAACAACAGATACATCGGATTATGCCTGGGGGGCACACATGGCAGGAAAATGTATTCAGGGCACGTGGCCTGCGGACCAAATGCATCTTCACATCAGTCAAAAAGAGATGCTAGCTGTACAGAATGCCCTGACAGCCTTCAAGGATCTACTACATCCAGTACAACTATTACTAAAGACGGACAATACTACAGTTATGTGGTACATAAACAAGCAAGGGGGCACACATTCATACCCCCTCTGCAGGCAAGCCATGACTTTGTGGAACAGAGCACTGACCTACCAAGTACATCTACAGGCACAATTCCTGCCAGGAAAGAAAAATACTCTGGCAGACGAACTAAGCAGAAACCTCATGGACCCTCACGAGTGGAAACTAAATCCACAGGTCTTCAGTATGATAACAAGGAAATGGGGATGCCCAGACATAGATCTCTTTGCCTCCCCTCACAACTGCCAGCTACAGAAATTCTGCATAAGGACTTATCACTCACAAGCATGGAAAGTGGATGCTCTATCATTCAGCTGGAAAACCCTAACAGTTTATACCTCTCCACCACTGCCTCTCCTTCCCAAGGTACTCCTAAAAGTCAGACAAGAGAAGCCAAAAAGGATTCTGATTGCCCCAGACTGGCCACGCCAGCACTGGTACACAATCCAAAAGAGCTTGTCTCAAGGTCCAGCCTGGACTTTACCTCAAATGCCTCATCTTCTAACTCAACAAAACAATCAGATCCTGCACAGCCAACTCAGAACCTTAAATCTGGTTGCATGGCGGATAATAAAGCCACTCAGAACACATCTCTCTCTAAAGCGGTTATGGATGTCATTTTGGAAGCCAGGAGGCCCAGCACCAAGACATCTTGTGCAGAAAAATGGAAGAGATTCTGTGCTTGGATCCAGGCACAGGGACTTGAACCACTTGTTCCAAATATTCATCAGATTTTACAATACCTAATTGAGATGTTGGACTAAGGCCTATCCTTCTCATCAATTAAGATCCATGCCTCTGCCATTTCAGCCCATTACAATACGGAACCTCCTAATGTTATGTAGTCCAATCTCGCCTACATTCTTACCCGTGGGTTCGGAGCCGAATATCTGCTCCGACTCTGCCAAACTTTTCTAGCTCGAAGTCTTCTATTGGCTGGGCTAAGAAGGTATCTCCTGTTGCACTGCTCCATATCCCCAGATCTCGTTTGCCGCTCATGTAGCTCGGACGTGGTCTCGCTGTTGGCTGTGGCTAAGTACTATTTTTTTCTAATTTTGGAGAGAATTTTCTGAAAACAAAAACTATTTTAATAGCCATTTCTTTTAGTGTTTTTTGGGCTTAACTGTTGTGATTGGTTGTTGTGGTATCCCGCTAGCTGTTCCAACGGGCTAGGCCCATTTCAGTTAAGAGGACCTAGTCCGTCCCCTTACTTGTATCTGTTTCTTTCTTGCTTCTAAAACCGTTTAAATTAGAGGTTTTAGTGTCTGTCTTCAGTTGTCTAAAAAAAGTTTTAGTTAGTGGTTTGTTGGTCCTAGTCGTCCTAGTGTGTCTCTTGTGACTTTGTGTGTACAGCAGTTTGTGGAGATTTTTGTTCAGCTAAGTTCCCTCGCTTATTGTGGTGTTTTTTGTGTGCCTGTTGTGGTGTTTTCCAGTCAGGCAGTGACTTTTCATTGGTTGGTTGGGCTTTGTGATTATTTCGAGATGTCTAAGGATTCCAAGATGCACAAACCTTCGGGTTTTAAAAAGTGCTCTAAGTGTGGTTACAAGATGTCCATCACCGATGGACATTCAGTATGTGTTTATTGTCTGGGAGCAATCCACCTGCAGGAGTCCTGTAGCTTCTGCCATGTTTTTAGTCCCAGGGTGCTCCAAGAAAGAAAGAATAAGTTAATCCTGAAGGGACCCTTAAAACCCTTGTTCGAAGAGGCCATGGATTCTTCTTCCAGCTCATAGTTAAAATCCACTAAGTCAAAAAAGAGATCTCCAGCTCAGTCAGTCTCCTCGGAGCCTCCGGAGAAAGTGATGATACTAGCTTCGACCTCCTTGGCTCCACTGTCCTCGGGGCTGCAGGGAGTGTCAGTGTTGATGGAACCAGTGTCGGCTCCAGTTATATTGGAACCTCTTCAGAGCCGATCGCCTGGTACTAGACCAGTGTCTCCTGAGAGGAGATCCAGATCTCCCTCCCTGTCCTCCAAATCCTCCAGGACACTTTCAGATGTGGATGTCGATAGGGTGGTGCAGAGGCTCCTGCAGTCACCGGTTTTGGCTAAATTGTTCTCTGCTCCGTCCAGGTCGGCTCCAGAGCCTGTCCCGTTACCTTCTTCGATTCCTCCTCCGAGTGCTTCTCTGTTGTCTGAGCCAGAATGCTCTGCTCCGTGTGATATTCCTAGGTCTGTGCCGATGGCCCCTCTGGGCTCATCGGTGCCAATGTCAGCTCCGACTCAGTCGGCTCCGTTCACGGGATTCTGGACTCTGGATTCCTCGGTCGGGCCCGAGGGGGACACCTTTCGGTTCAGAGTCTCCCTCTTGGTGCCTCGGCTCGTGGAACCTCGGCTCCTGTCATGATCTCGGAGGCTGGCCGGTCCTCGGATTCGGGGGGGCCAGCCTTTGAGGCTATGCGGAGTGCGCTGGCCAGATCTTCAGCCACACCTTCAACTAGTAATCTCCCCACTGCCTTCTCTTTTTCTCCTGTACCTACCTCCAACATAAAAAAACTCTTAACTAAACTTAAACCCACCAAATTAGCAGCAGACAACCTCCCAAGTGAATACCTACAAATCGCAGCTGATGCTCTGGCCTACCCAGTATCCATCTTGATTAACCGATCTCTGTCAGAAAGTTACGTTCCCACATTGTGGAAAGTCTCACATATAATTCCCCTCCACAAAGGCGGACCCTCTGCAGAACTAACCAATTACCGCCCCATAGCTATTCTCTCTCCACTCTCCAAAATACTAGAGAGATGCATACACTCTCAGGTCTCGCACTACCTCCTTACTAACAACCTCCTTTCCAGTACTCCGCATAGTTTCCGACCAAACCATAGCACCACCACTGCCTTACTCTCCTTTACTAACACTATCCTTCAGCATAAAAACAATGGCTATCTCTCCTCTGCTACTTTCTTAGACCTATCTAAAGCATTTGACATGGTCCCACACAAACAACTTATCTCTGTCCTCAATAACCTATCCTTCTCACAATCAGTCACCAACTGGTTTCAGAGTTACCTGTCTGACCGCCAACAATCCATTGTATGGAAGAATGACATATCTCCCCAACTACCTGTCTCCATAGGGGTTCCCCAAGGATCCATCCTTGGACCCCTACTTTTCTGTGTTTACACCAATAATCTAGCCTCTGCCACCAAACATGGCACACTCATCCAATACGCAGATGACTCGACCATCATCTGCTCAGCCCAGTCCCTACCCAAACTGCAAAAAGTCACACAGGAAGCCTTTTCCTCTGTTGAAGCATGGTTCTCCGATGCCCAATTAATACTCGACCCAAACAAAACTAAACTACTCATCTTCCAACCCACCAAACATACTCAAAACAACTCTCACTTTAACATCACAGCAAAAGACAACACCACTATATACCCAACTGAACACACCAAATTTCTAGGAGTGGAAATAGACAATAAACTAAAATTTGACATTCACATATCCATGACCATAAAAAAAAGTCCACAAAAAAACTAGGAGCATTATACAGAAATAAACAATTTCTCACCAAAGCAGCAAAGATTTCAATAGCAAATTCCCACCTTATCTCCACCCTACTTTATGCCTCTCCAGTATATACCAACCTAAGGCAATGTGATCTAAACAAGCTAGAGACCTGCTACAACAAAATCGCCAAATTCGCCACAGGGGCATCCTACCGTAGTCACCACTGTCTCTCACTTGCTGAACTGGGCTGGCTTGAACTCCCTCACCTCCTTCAGTGGTATCAACTCTCACTGGCCCACAAACTAGTAAACCATCCACTAAATGTCCCATCCCTCCAGAATCTACTTCAACCCTATCGCACCACCAGACCACTAAGATCCAGCAACAAAAATCGCTTGCAGATCATTAAAGCTAATAACTCTGCTGGTGAAGCACTATTCTCTTGCGCCATAGACAAATTATGGAACTCACTCCCACCCACAATTACCTCCGTACCATCACGCACCAACTTCAAAACTTTATTAAAAGCGCACCTAAAAACATGCTGGCTATGCCCTTGCAACTCGCACTCTAATATCATCCACCCCATCCAACTACTACCTTTCTTTCACCTCCACTAACTACCTTGATGATAGCAAGCTCAGATGCTCATAAGCCTAGTACTTCTTATACAGCAGGAACTTCTCATTGTTACATTTGTTAATGCCTGTTATGTACTTCACAGGTAAAGATTCTAGTTGTCTACTGATGTACTATGTTCTTCATCTGTAAATATGTTGTAAGTAATTTCTATGTTAAATTGTTAATAGCTATGTAATCCAATGTAACTACTGTCTGTTTATTTTACTCCGCTGAAAATGGACCCACGTCCAGTCGGACACTCCCGGTCAACAAATTTAAATAAATAAATAAATAAAAATAAATAAATCATGCGGGTCGGTCATTCTGTCCCCTACCACTCTAGTGAGAGCCTCTGATCACCACCTATCAGTAGACAGCGGAGCCCCAAGGCCTAGGGATACCCCCATGAGTGGTCCCCAAGTTTCTGAGGGCCCCTTAGAGTTTTTGCCTGAGGAACCCTCCAGAAAGAAAATGTGCAAGAGGAAGCACATAGACTTCCAGGATGAGTCTCTCACCTCGGATACCGACCTCAAGGAATCTGAGGGGTCTCCCAAGTCATCTTCTGACAAAGTTTCTTTCTCCGACATCCTAGAGATATTGAAACAGAGGTGACTGGCCGTCCAAACCCCCCTCCGAGGAGGAGTCTGTCTTCCTTAAGGCCGTTGGTGCTCAGCCCTCCGCCTCCTGGGTGTCCCCACCCTGCGAGCTCCTGGATTTAATTTGTCGGAGGATGTGGGAGAACCTTGATTCTGTGGAACCCGTACCCAGGCGACCCAATAAATTTCTATCTGCACCCCCGGCTAAGGAGTTTTTGTCCAAAGGAGTCCTTGTGGATGCCGTGGTGGCGACCACTCAAAAGGAAGTAGCTGAGACTTCTTCCTCCGTCCGTCCTCCTAACAAGGAGTCTAGGACGATGGACTGGTAGGGGAAGCGTACCCTCTCGTCGGCAACCTTTACCTTACGGTCGCTGAACTACCTGTCTCATTTTACTTGACTCCAGAGAGATCTCATCAAGGAGTTAGGAGATATTCTCATGGGTAATGTTCCTGAGGTGGTGGCCCAGGCGGTTAACGCCCAGGTCTCTACCCTCAACTCCATTGTTAACTCCTCCATGCGGCTCATTTCATATGCAGCCGAGGGAGCGAGCAGGGCAGCAAGCTCAGGAGTCTCCCTTAGGAGACAAGCCTGGATGCGCCTTTGTCATTTCGCGGAGGCCTTCAAGTCTTCTTTCACCAACTCCCCCTTTGATGGTTCTTCTTTGTTAGGAACCAAGGTGAAAGACACCCTCACCAGATGTGAGCAAGAGTCTGTCTGCTGTAGGGGTCCGTTTTCCCCTCTAGGCCTTACCCCAAGGCCCGGGGGGGGGGGATGTGGTTAAAAAAAATCAGAGATTCTTTTCTGGTGCACAGGGTAAGCCCCCCTCCAGAAGCAGAGGAGGGGGAGGTTATTCAGGGAGATGCCGCCCTAGATGCGGAGGGGCCCCCCCGCAATTCGGGAGACCACGATTCCTTTTGCGGCTTTCCCTACCGTTGTTCCTGATGGAATACCTGACTGTGCTTGTCTGGAGCCAGTCTGGGGTCAAATATTGTTATACCCGGAAGCCTGGCAAAGCATCACCCAGGACCGATGGGTATTACGACTAATTTCCGGAGGTTATGTCATCCCCTTTTCGTCAGATCCCCATCCAGTCAGAAAAATCCCAGATGTTCCACCCAGTCAAAGGGATCACGCAGCTTCAGAGGTTTCAAAGCTGCTAGAGAAAGGAGACATCCAGCATGTCCCCTCAGATCAGATCGGATTAGGGACTTACGATTCTTTTTGGTGCCGAAAAGAACAGGGGACCCGAGACCCGTATTAGATCTCAGTCAACTAAACAACTACGTACAAAAGTCCAAGTTCCGTATGGTCACTCTACAGTCAATTCTCCCGTTGTTGGGAAAGGAAGTATGGATGTGCTCCATAGACCTCAAGGATGCTTACTACCATATCAAAAGGACAGGGCATCCAGGAGTCACCTACGCTTCCGGCTGAGAGCCAGTCATTTTCAGTTTCGAGCCCTGCCCTTTGGTCTCACCACATCCCCCAGGGTGTTCACCAAGTGTATGGCGGTGACAGCTCACTTGAGACATCAAGGATTCCAAGTGTTTCTGTATCTGGATGACTGGCTCCTCACTGCCCCCACCAGGTATCTACTAATCCAAACCAGGGACGCTACCATCACACTCTGTCAACAGTTAGGCATAACATTGAACTGGGAAAAATCTGCCTTGTTGCCCTCACAGCGTGTCATTTTTATAGGTGCAGAGCTAGACGCCATTCAGATGCGAGCCTTTCTACCGCAGGAAAGAATCAGAGTCTTACAGCAACAAGTGCACGCCCTGCTACCCCTGCGGAAAGTGAAGGCAAGATGGGTTCTCCAACTGCTGGGGACTATGGCAGCAACAATCATGTTAGTCCCTCTAGCGAGACTGCACATGAGGCTCCTTCAATGGATCCTCTTTGCTCAATGGTCTCTCCAGAAACTTCCACTTTCCCACCCTATTTTGCTCATGGACAGCTGCAAACAGGATCTCTGTTGGTGGCTTTGCACCAGCAATCTGGACAGGGGGAAACCCTTCGTTCCACTTCACCCATTTGCCACAGTGACTATGGTCGCCTCCCAGATTGGGGGGGGGGGCATTATCTCGGCAGGACAGTCCAAGGCACGTGGCAAGATCACAAGATACATCTGCATATCAACGTCCTAGAGATGAGAGCAGTGCTACTCGCGTTGCAGGCACTTCAGAGCTTTCTGCCTCTCGGGACTATTGCAATACACTCGAACAGTATGTCAGTGGTGTGGTATCTAAACAAACAGGGAGGAACCAGATCATATCCCCTGTGCAGAGAGGCCATGCGAGTGTGGCAGTGGGCAGCATCTTCCCAACGGTTTCTGGTGGCAACGCACATTCCGAGGAAGTCCAGCGTGATAGCAGACAGGCTAAGCAGAGCTATTCTGATGCCTTACGAGTGGTCCCTGAATCGTCTAGTGACAGAACGAATCTTCATCAAATGGGGTCACCCTTGCTGCGACCTTTTTGCAAGTCCCCTCAATGCCAAAAGCAGCAGCTACTTCATGCTGATCCCCCCCCCCACAGGGGGAGTCGCCCAGGGACGCTCTAGTCCACGGTTGGCCCTCCAGTCTGCTTTATGCTTTCCCTCTGTTTCCCTTGCTATCAAAAGTGATTCAGAAAGCTATAGCCTTGGGAAGCAGAATGATTCTGATTGCTCCACACTGGCCTAGTCAAGTCTGGTTCCCTTTTCTCCATCCCTACATTGTGGACACTCCTTGGACTCTGGACCCTCAACCAGACTTACTGACACACATGGGACAGTTCCACCCCTCTCTGCGGAC
This sequence comes from Protopterus annectens, assembly GCF_019279795.1. NCBI lineage: Eukaryota > Metazoa > Chordata > Ceratodontiformes > Protopteridae > Protopterus > Protopterus annectens. The sequence continues at coordinate 1,374,770,014 of NC_056737.1, forward strand.
CCTCCGGTTGACAGCCTGGCTACTCCACTTCCGTCGTTAGTTAGGCTTAATCATTTTTCACCAGAGGTAGTTCATATTTTATCTTCATCTCATAAGCCCTCTACTAGGAAGATTTATTCCAGCAAATGGAAGAGATTTTCTATTTGGGCTCATACCCAAGGAATTGACCCTTACACAGCTCCAATTGCCTCTATCTTGAAGTTTTTATCTACACTTTTCCAGCAGGGCTCAGCGTCCGCTACCATTAAAGTTCAATTGGCAGCAATTTCTAACTTTCATGTTGTTAATGAGCCTAGTCTAATGGCTCACAGACTGTGTAAGGCTTTCCTGAAACGCACCCAGTTACTCCGTCCTCCTATTTCAGAACCTATCATGCCCTGGGATCTAAATTTTGTTCTGCAAGCCCTTACTTCTCCACCCTTTGAGCCTGCAGCTACCTGTGACTTAAAATTCTTGACCTGGAAAACTGCTTTTTTAATAGCCATCACATCCGCTAGACGTGTTTCAGAAATTCAGGCTCTTTCTATTAAACCTCCATACTTTGATCTTTCATAAAGACAGGGTTTCTCTTAGACCAAACCCTTCCTTTCTTCCTAGAGTGGCGTCCGTATCTAATCTTAATCAATCTATTGAGTTACCAGTGTTTTTTCCCCATTTTTCAAACCAGGCAGAATTTAGATTTCATCAATTCGATGTACACAGGCAGTTACGTTTCTATCTGCACAGAACCAAGGATATCCGAAAATCTGATAAACTGTTTGTCTCTTTTTCAGAAAACAGAATTGGGTCCCCTGTCTCCAAGATTACCCTAGCCAGATGGATATCAAATTGCATCTCTTTCACTTATTCCTCAGGGGGTAAAGACCTGCCGTTTAAAGTCTAGGCTCACTCTACTCGGGCTGTATCCACTTCTACAGCTTATCAGGCCAAATTATCTATGGACAATATTTGTGCTGCAGCTACGTGGGCTTCTCCTCACACCTTTGTTACTCATTACAAGCTGGACATAGTATTTAGGGGCAGGTCTTCCTTTGGTTCCACAGTACTCAGGAGTATCTTCCTCTGAGCCACCCAGGATGTAGGTGCTGGGGACGCCATCCCACGGGTAAGAATGTAGGCGAGATTGGACTACATATCATCAAGAAGTTATGTACTCACCATAACGTTCGATGTATGTAGTCCATCTCACCTCACATTCTTACTTAACCTCCCACCTTCCCACTTCCTGGAGGATCTGGAGGTTAGGTCTGGTTCTTACAGCTCCCTTCACCTTTAGTTTATGCCTCTTTCTTGGATGTTGTTACGCACAGGGTATGAGTGTGGTGTTCGCAGCAAACTAGATCTGGGGATATGGAGCAGTGCAATATGGGATACCTTCTTAGCCCAGCCAATAGAAGACTTCGAGCTAGAAAAGTTTGGCTGAGTCGGAGCCGATATTCGGTTCCGAACCCACGGGTAAGAATGTGAGGCGAGATGGATTACATACATCGAACGTTATGGTGAGTACATAACTTCTTGTTTTCTCTCATCCACTGCTAAGACAGTACCTCAGAGGGGCAAAAAACACAAGACCCCCAAGGAGAGCACCGATACCTACATGGGACCTCAACTTTGTCTTAGAAAAGCTCACACTGCCTCATTTGAGCCGGCCAATACAGCTGATATAAAATTCCTATCATGGAAAACTGCTCTGCTCCTAGCAATAACTTCAGCAAGAAGAGCATCAGAGTTACAGGCATTAGTGGCTGTGGAACCTTTCATCATTTTTCACCAGGACAGGGTTTCTCTCAGGACAAACCCAACATTCGTGCCAAAAGTAGTTTCCAATGTGGCCCTGAACCAAACCATTCATTTACCAACTTTCTACCCAAATCCCCAGAATAAAGGGGAGAGACTTCTGCACGCTTTGGATATACACAGACCGCTACGATTCTACCTGGACAAAACAAAAGCTTTCAGAAAAACTGAGCAACTGTTTGTCGCATATGCTGCAGGATCACAAGGAAAGGCTATCTCAAAGCAGACCATTTCAAAATGGATAGGACACTGTATTTGTTTCTGGTATGCACAGCATGGCAAGTCAGTGCCTAAAAATATTAGGCCACATTCTACCAGGGCAGCAGCCACTTCAGCAACCTTTCTCAGAGGAGTACCAAACAAGGAAATTTTGGAGGCTGCAACTTGGAGTTCAGTGCACACTTTTTTACCAAGCATTATCACTTACCTCTTTACTCTAAATCCAGAGCAGGCTTTGCCACTGCAGTTCTGCAGGGCCCCATAGCCAGTCCTAATCCTATTTAGACCCAGCCGCCCTACCTCAGCTTTGGGATTCAACCCAAGTGTAATGACTGCAACAGTGAAACATGATGAACATAGTACAGTTGTGTACATACCATAAATGTAGATGTTAGAGTGTATTCACTGTTGCAGTGCAGGTTACCCGCCTTCCATCCCCCTTTCATTGCTGGGACCTATGTGGTGTATTTGCTTGTAGATGAAGGTATTGTTTTTATTTTACTGTATGTTTTTATAAGCAATATGTATTGCCTACCTTCTTGGGGGCACCTGACATCTGGGGCAAGAAAAACTGGAGAAAATGGCGTCTGCTGCATCTTAAATACCCCTGGCGCACTGACGTCAGGGAAGAGGTGACAGCAACTGATGCCGGACCAGGACTTTGGAATTCAGGCGGACTGCGGGTAACCTGCCAGCAGGATAACCCAAGTGTAATGACTGCAACAGTGAATACACTCTAACATCTACATTTATGGTAGGTACACAACTCTACTTTTCTGGTCGCTGTTCTTGCCAAACAGGAGTGGTTTATGCTGCAAAATGCAGCTTTTGTCCTGCATATTATGTGGGAAGGACTGAGCGAACATTTAAACGAAGGGTGTATGAACACATTTATGATATGCATACACACAGAGACCTGTGCTTTAGTTAAACATTTAAAGGAATTCCCAAACCATAGTTTTAAATTTGTCATACTGGAACAGTTGCAAAAAAAAAACAAAAAAACCCAGGGGGGACCATGGAGTATTTTTTTTTTTTTTTTTTTTTTTTTTAAGAACATAGAGAGTTGTGGTATCCACGGTGGTGGTGCTGCGGTAGCGTTGTCGCCTTACAGTAAGACGCTGTCTGGTTCGATTCTCAGCTAGAGCGTCTTCTGCGTGGAGACATGCGTGAATGGGTGTACCTTCGTTGAAGGTTGTGCATCAAGGCTGGTAACTCGGCACGTAAAAATCAACTACCAATCATTAGCGGACCGGAGTTCCGCTGTGGCGACCCCTAACCGGGAAAAGCCGAAAGACACAAACAGAGAGTTGTGGTGGATTTTACACTTGAATGCATCTGCTTATCTGGGGTTAAATGATGTAGTTTCTATTTCTTGTGAGTTAAAATTAAGAGGAAGCGAGGACGTCCAGCAAAAGAGGTAGATGGATTGTGTGAAAATAGATCTGTGACAGGCATGCGTGTGGCAGTGAATCGAGAGAGGTGGCAACAGTTAACATAACACAATACCCTGATCCCTTGTAGAAAAATGGGGAAAAAGGGGGCTGATGATGATAATAGGTTCATAGGTAGGTACTAGGCTGTCTGCCCGAGAGCATTTATAAGCCTAGCCAGTGTGTGTCAGCTTTTGCCGCCCCATTGATTTTTTTAACTCTGCCTCTGTTAAGCAGAACCAATGAAGTGATCCCAGGGGTGTATTTTCTGTTACCCATCCACTCGTCAAGGTTTCTGTTGAAGAGTGTTAGTAAGGGGCTCTGCCTAATGTAGATAGGAATTTTGTTCCAAAGCATGGGGAGTCTCTGTGACAGGAATCTATTCCTCCAGCATGTTCTATTTATTGTTGTGACGAGATTTAGCTCACTTGAGCCAGTGGCTCGCAGTGACTTGGATTTCTTTAGGTGGAGCATGTCCATCAATTCTGAGTTGGACATGGCTTTGCAAGTCAGGCAGAGATCACCTCTGAGTAAGCTATATGCCACCGAGTACAGCTGGAGTTTTTTCAGTCTGTCTGCATAGGACATATGTTTGAGGCAAGTAATCATCTTGGTGAGGTACTTTTGTGGTCTTTCCAGCTGTTGGAAGGGTCTTGTAAGGTACATCCCAAATGGGGCATTGTTCTCTATGATGGGTCTGATGAGTGACGAGTAGAGTGGTACTATAACCTCTTTATTTCTAGATGCGAACCCTTTAGTAATTTGATGGGCCATATAAAAGGATTTCCTAACTACTTTGGCAATATGATTGTCAAAGGAGAGATTATTATGTACCTGGGTCCCCAGATCTCTTATTACCCCTTCTGTATTAAGGGAGCTGCCACCTATGTGATAATTTGTGGGTGTTTTGTTTTTCCCAAATGGGATGACTATGCATTTTTTGGTATTTAGCTTGAGGCCATGACTTTGACACCAGGTGTCTGTCTCAGTAAGGCCTTTTTGGAGGATGTCCGTGTCAGCTGGAGAGTCAGTTATGGCTCCCGGTTTGCTGTCATCGGCGAACTTGGTTAGCCTTATTCCTCCTGTGTTTGCCTGTACTTCTGAGAAGTATATGCCGAATAGTAGGGGTCCCAGGACCGAGCCTTGTGGGATACCACTTGTGACTGATTTAGAGTCTGACCTGGAGCCTGCTATTCTTACCGCATGAGTTCTGTCTGTAAGCCAGTTGGCAACCCATCTTGTGACATAGGGGATTATTTTCATGCTGGTGAGTTTTCCTATAATACCTGAGTGAGGAATGGTGTTGAATGTCTTGGCGAGGTCAAGGTAGGCTGTGCGAACCACCTTTCCTTCATCTATGGCCTTGGTGACTGTCTCAAAGAAGTCAAACCAGGATTACTAGGCATGATCTGCCCTTAACAAAGCCGAACTGGGTGGGGTCAAGTGTTTGGATGTTCCCAATGTCTTTGTTAATGAGTTCCATGATGATGAGCTCCATAGCCTTGCAGACCAGGCTAGTCAGGCTTATGGGGTGATAGTTACCAGGGTCAGTTGTGGCCCCTCCTTTGTGGAGCGGAATAACCGTTGCTGTGTGCCATTCTATGGACACGAAGCCTGTGGAGATGCTGAAGTTGAACAGCGTTTTTAGGTTGGGGGGGTTAGTTCGTTCTGTAGTTCGTGCAAGACTCATCCTGGGACACCATCTGGCCCCATTGATGCTGTGTTTTTGGCTTTTGAAAGGGCTGTTTTCACCTGTGATTTCCGGGACACTACACTTTTCCAGTATCATTGTGGGCCCTTTTTGGAGGTGAGAGGGGGGGTGAAGTTTGCACTGAATCTATCTGCCAGGATGTTGGCAATATCAGTACGTTCAGTATATTTTTTTTGTGCCAATTTGCACTAGCTCAGAGCATATCTGTGAGTTGCCACTTAGATTCTTGACATAGCTAAAGAAGGCTTTGTGGTTATCTTTCGAATCCTTGGCTATTTTTCTTTTGAAGTAAGCCTTGGATGGTTTTATGAGGGACCTTAGTTTCTTACTGGTACTGATCAGGGATGTCTTTCCTTCTTGGGATTTGCTTTTTTTCTGAACTAGTTTCCTTCTTTTATTGTATAACCTGTTTATGGCAGGGGTCCACCAGACTGTTTGTTTTCCTTCTCTTAGGGGAGTGAGTCTTGGCTTTGCTAGGGATGGCACGATCCAGACATCCTTGTAGGTGTTCATAGAGTGCATTTGTAAAGGATTTTGCATCTTGGGCAGCATTATCCTTTCGCATGGGGGCTCAAACTTTTTACCTCTGTCTTAAGTAAGGTGACGTTTGCTTTAGAAAAGTTTTTCACTGTGGTTTCCTTGGTTGGGGGTGGTGGTGGGGTGTGGACATCCAGAGTGATTTAGTTTATGGTCTGATCTAACCAGTGACAGGTTGACCTCTGGTGCAGAACACTTGTCGCCCATGTTGGTGATGACCAGGTCCAATATGATGTCCTTCATGGATGCATCTGCAGTCATAACAAATGGGTTGTCCTGTCGTCAGGCAGCCCTTTGGTCGGCCGGATTCCAAAGTCTGGGTCCGGCTTCGGCTGATGTCGCACTCCACCCGACGTCATCTCTGTTGGTCTTCGGGTATAAAGGCATCAGCCAACGCCATTTTCCCCGGTCTTTCTTGCCGCGTGGCGCCCGAAGCAGAAGCTGTTCGCAAGTGCCGGTCGGTCAGATCCAGAGATTACTACTACTGAATACTACGTCGAAGACTTCTAAAAAGCTAAGTACCCCGTTGGGGACTCTTTCTTGCCTCAGCCGATGTCAGAAAAAGTCAATAACTGTTTAACTTGTGGGAAACAAATACCTCCTAAAGATTTCCACTCTTACTGTCTGCCTTGCTTAGGCCCAGACCACAACGTAGCAGCCTGTTCGGCCTGTGCTTCCTTCAACCGACGAACGCTTAGGCGTCGGTCGGAGTTTGCTGAACAGTTTTTCGGCTCACATTTTGCGTACATTATGCCGTCGGATCCTCCGACTACCCAAATTGTTAAAAAACACAAAGAAAAAGACCGACGCTCGCGGTCCGCGGTTTCGGCCGAAACCACGGTTAAGCAAGCCGCGAGTGTCTCGGTTTCGGCCGAAACCGAGAAAACCGGTCAATCTTCAGCCGAATCCATGACTACTACTGAGGCTCCTGCTACTTTAGTTGAATCGGCCTCAGAAATTTTGCCTACAACTGTGGTTCCCAGTGATTTATCAGACACCATCCCTTTGGATGTCTCTACCCCAGCACGTGGTGCTGCTAGGCCTCCTGCAGCCATGTCTATTAAGGCCTTTGCCAGGGCTAAAGCAGCCAAAACTGCTAAATCAGTGCCTGTTAAGCCCCCCCCCACACAGGCCCACTTCAAGTTCACAAATGCTTACTCTGGCAGAAGATTTAATATCCTTAATTAGGGGATCCCAATCTCACCCAGACAGGGCCTCTCAGCCCCCAGAAAAGAGACCTAGAGCAGAGCCCCCCGAGCCAGTGTCCTCTGATGATTCTGCAGATGACTCAGACATTACAGACCAGCCAGAGGCTCCTTTTTCTACTTATGAAGAATCCATTCCAGCTGCCTCTCCACCGGAGGAATTTTCCTTTGGGGAAACCTTACATGCCATGAGAGAACAATTCCAATGGCAGGGACAAGATTTCTCAGATTCAAGAAAAAGGCTTAGGACTTTTCTGCACTTACCACAACATAGGCCCTTAGCTATACCTCCTGTACTGCCTGTTGTGGATGATGCATTTAATGATGTTTGCACTGCTCCTGATTCTTTACCTCCAGCCCCTGCCAAACCAGATAGATTTTACAGGGTGCCAGACACTCATCACCACCTATACAAGGCCCCACTTGCAGATCCCGAAACTATATCCCAGGGGCCTAAGGCAGTAGCCTCGACCACAGCAAAAAACCCTATCCCTTCTGAAAGGGAATCCAGGTCCTTAGAGAGATGGGGGAAAAAAGTCTACACCTCTGCTACTCTCTCAGCTAGAGCTTTAAACTGTCAGTTTCATATGATCCAATACCAAGAGTTTATGCTTGATCAGTTAACTAAAAAACTGTCCTCTGATGAATCCTTAGATAAGAAATATGTATTAGAAATGGTGAATAACATCCAACAGGTTAGTAACCATTCCTTAAAATGTGGCTATGATGCACTGGAGGCTTCATTTAGATCAGCCATGACTGGCACAGTGATAAGAAGGCATGCATGGTTGAAAGAACAGGTCTTACCGGATCATGTTAAAGCAAAGCTGTTAGATGCTCCTATGGATAAGGCCAGTCTATTTGGTACACCTGCCCAGCAAGTAATGAAGAAAATGGAAGAAAAGGCAAAATCTGTACAAACAGTTAAAGATTTCTTACAGGTTCAGCCCCCAAGGTTTAGCAGGAACTGGCCTGCCAAAAATTGGTCCTTTCCTGACTCCACAAGATCACAAAGGGGCAGGAACAGACGCTCTAGGGGCAGAAATCAATCCAGAGGAGGTGCCTACAGAGGACGACAGTGGCAAGGCAGTAACCGAGGCACAGACACAACCACTGCCACTGCAACAGGACTATCACAGTGACTTGACTCTGACTCCGCCTACCAGGGAGCAAATAGCAGCACCATTAGGCAGAAAGTTAGCCTTATTCTCGAAAAATTGGCACTATATTACAAAAGACAAGTGGATTTTGCAAACCATAGACCAAGGCTACCGGTTCCACTTCCACACTTTACCAGTAAAAAGAGGAATGCCAAACCTGCCCCCAAATCAAAAAATAGAAGCCCTGCACCAGATAGCGGAATTAATAAAGATGAGAGCTGTGGAAAGGGTACCAATAACAGAACAGGGCAAAGGATTCTACTCCAGACTCTTCCTAGTACCAAGAAAAGAGAAAAACTGGAGACCTATTCTCGACCTGTCCATCTTAAACACATTCATCATTGTCCCAAAATTCAAAATGCTGACCCTACAGCAACTTCTTCCCATGCTGGGCAAGGAGTGTTGGCTGGTAACTCTAGATCTCAAGGAGGCATACCTGCACGTCCCCATTCGACCAAATTGCAGAAGATACCTCAGATTTCTTGCAGGATCAGAGCATTATCAATTCTCAGCATTGCCCTTTGGCTTATCTACTGCGCCCAGAGTATTCACAAAATGCCTGGCATCAGTAATCGCTCACTGCAGAGTACAGGAATCCAAATTTATCCATACCTGGACGACTGCCTGTTACAAGCGGACAACAAAAGCAAGCTGACAACAGATTTACAAAGGGTCATTTACTTGCTACAAGGCCTGGGATACACAGTCAATTTACAAAAGTCAAGGCTGATACCATCCCAGACAAGAACCTTCTTGGGCGCGGAATTGGACACAGTAAAACAGATGGCATTCCTAACTGCAGAAAAACAAAAAGAGCTCCCTCTTTACTTCTTGGCATTAACAAAGCAGAACAAACTAACAGCAAGAAAAGTTCTGCAGGCCTTGGGCTTCATGGCATCATGCATAATCTTGGTCCCACATGCCAGACTGCATATGAGAAAGTTGCAGTGGTACCTAAAGCATTTATGGTCTCAACACAGGCACAGCTTAGAAACAGAAATACCACTAATCCCATGCTTAAAACAGGAGTTCCTATGGTGGGCTCGGGCATGCCAGTCAAACCCAGGCTTACCCTTCCACAACTTTCCAGCAAACCAAACCATCACAACGCATGCCTCAGACCTAGGATGGGGGGCACATATGCTGGACAAATGCGTACAAGGACTGTGGACTCAGGACCAGCTGCACCTGCACATAAACCAAAAAGAGATGCTGGCAGTAAAACTGGCAATCCTAAAATTCAGACCATTCCTCAAAGAAGGGCATTTGATGATAAAGACAGACAACACCACAGTCATGTGGTACATCAACAAACAGGGAGGCACTCATTCTTACCCCCTATGCAGAATGACTTTGGACCTTTGGAATCTGGCTCTCAGCTGCAACATCCAGTTACAGGCAATATTTGTACCGGGAAAAGAGAACACCCTAGCAGACATTTTAAGCAGAACCACCTTGGATGCTCACGAATGGATGCTACACCCGGACATCTTCAAGGCCATCACAAAGAAATGGGGAATGCCACAAATAGATCTATTCACTTCCCCACAAAATCACCAGCTCAAAAAATTCTGCACAAGGACATTCCACCCACTTGCATGGAAGGTGGACTCTCTATCCTTCAGCTGGAAAGGCCTGACAGCATATGCATTTCCACCTCTTCCCTTGATGCACAGGGTACTACTGAAAATCAAAGAGGAACGTCCAAGGATAATCCTGATAGCTCCGAACTGGCCAAGGCAACACTGGTACCCATTGCTGAGGAGCATGTCTCGGGAGAAAATGTGGTCAATACCCCTGATGCCTCTGATGTTAACTCAGAACAACTACAGCATCATACATTCAAACCTAAAAACCTTGCAACTGACTGCCTGGAACATTACATAGCAGTAACTAACCCAGACCTTTCACAAAGGGTTAAAGATATTATCCTTGAAGCCCGCAGACCTTCAACAAGAAGGAACTATGCAGGAAAATGGAAACGGTTCGTCAATTGGAGTACTGAAAGAGGAAAAGATGTGTCGAACATAGATATTGCTAACATTCTGGAGTACTTGGCAGAGCTACTACATACAGGCCTGTCCTATTCCTCCATCAAGATACATGCATCAGCTATTTCAGCAGAATACAGCTTTGGTCCTCCTGTCTTTTCACACCCTCTACTCAGGCAGTTCCTCAGAGGAATCAAGAATGTAAAACCTCCTAGGAAACCACCATTACCAGCATGGGACTTGAATTTTGTACTAGAAAAGTTGACACTCCCTCCGTTTGAACCAGCAGCAACAGCAGATCTACAACACCTGTCATAGAAAACTGTTTTCCTACTGGTAATTACTTCAGCAAGGAGGGTTTCGGAACTACAGGCCTTAATGGCAGTGCAACCCTTCCTAATCTTCCATCAAGACAGGGTGTCCATGAGAACTAATCCTACATTTATGCCTAAGGTGGTATCCAGAGTGTCTTTAAACCAGGCAATCCACCTACCTACCTTCTTTCCCAATCCACAAAACAGAGGTGAAAGAATAATGCATACCTTGGATGTACATAGACAGTTACGCTACTACCTGGACAGAACCAAAGGTAACAGAAAAACTGACCAGCTATTTGTGGCCTATGCAACAGGAAGGGAAGGAAAAGCAATCTCCAAACAGACAATCTCCAAATGGATAGGAAATTGCATAAGATTCTGTTACGCCTACCATGGAAAACCAATTCCACAGAACATAAGACCTCATTCTACAAGGGCTACAGCCACTACCACAGCTTTCTTAAGAGGAGTGGCAACCAAGGACATTATTGAGGCGGCTACTTGGACCTCCGTGCATACATTTGCCAAGCATTATAATTTACCTCTATATTCTAGATCCCGAGCAGGGTTTGCCACTGCTGTACTGCAAGGGATCCTGACTACACCATAATTATTATTCCTCCTCCCTAGTTTGGCTATGGTATTCTACCCATTTGTTATGACTGCAGATGCATCCATGAAGGACATAGTACAGTTTTGTACCTACCATAAATGTAGATGTCCGAACTGGATAGCATCTGCAGTCAGGATTACCCTCCTCCTTCCCTCTGCGGTACTCCTAGGGTACTTACCCTCCTAATAGCTAGCTGGGGGGGGGTCTCTTATGGTGTATTTGTTTGTATATATGTACATACATGTTTATTTTTGTGTTTGCCTTCTACTATTTTGGAAACATTGGCATTTATCCAAAATTTAGCTTTCCAAAAGGGCAATTGGCATCTGGGGCAAGAAACACTGAGGAAAATGGCGTCGGCTGATGCCTTTATACCCCAAGACCAGCAGAGATGACGTCGGGTGGAGTGCGACATCAGCCGAAGCCGGACCCAGACTTTGGAATCCGGCCGACCGAAGGGCTGCCTGACGACAGGACAACCCATTTGTTATGACTGCAGATGCTATCCAGTTCGGACATCTACATTTATGGTAGGTACAAAACTGTACTTTTTCACCTCTGGTAGGGGAGTTTACCAGCTGATCCAAGGGTTTTGAGTTGATAAATTCTAGGAAGCGCTGAGACTGGAAGTTTGTACTAGAGTAGTTTTCCCAGTTAATGGTAGGGTAATTGAAATCGCCCAATATCAGGGTGTTCAGTAGGACCTTCATGTTTTCCAGTGTCTCCAGAAAGGCAGAGTACTGGTCCTGGGTCATGGAGGGTAATCTGTAGCAGGCCACAATTTGCATTGCATATTTGCCTGATGTTAGTTGCACATGGATGATCTCCGAGGTATCATGCTGTGCCACTAACCTGGAGGTGTAGGTATCCTTGATGAATATGGATACACCCCCTCTTTTTGTGTTTTGGTCCGTGTTCTGTGGCTGAAATGTGTGGTATGAGTTGTAGCCTGTTAGTGCTGGAGTGCTCTCTGGAGCCTTGACCCAGGTTTCAGTTACTGCACAGATGTCGACGTTCTCCCTACTGAGGAGTGCTTCGAGCGCATGCATTTTGAGATTTAAACTCCTGACGTTAAGTAGCATAACCCTCATTTTTTTTTTATTTGTGCTGTTTATGGAGGTGGGTTTGACTTTTGAGACTTGCCTAAAAAAAGGCACTATGGGGGGGCAGCAAGAGCCTTGGCCACTATTCGAAAGCCTAGGGGTGACAGGTGTAAGCCGTCTCTTGCGAAGCAATGCAGCTTGTCAAGCATGTCGTCCCAGGCTGACAGACACTGGATCCCCTTTGAATGACACCAGAAGCTTAGCCAATTGTTGAAAATGATAATTTTCTCTTTATACCGAGGTATCATTCTTGGTGAGGGCAGGATGCTGTTCAGGGTTAGGGTCATACCCGCCTGGGCTACTTGATCAGAGAGCTCTTCCATGTTTCTTTTCATGTAGTTCAGGGAGGTACATCTCAGGTCATTCACACCAACATGAACAATGACAGAGTCATATTTGTACTTGCTCTGGAGTGACCTGAGTGCTTGTGTTATGTGGTGGATTCTGGCTCCCGACAGGCAGCTAATAGTAACCTTCTCCTTGTCCAGCCTAGTGAGTGAGATGTCAGTGTGCCTGACTATAGAGTCACCTATTACTAGTGTGTTAGGTATGTTATTTCACCTTAAGGGCTGTGATTGTGCGGCACATTGTTTTATGTTTTGTCTGGTTTGTGACTGGAGGTGCAGGTTTTTTGGGTGTCTGCTTTGGAGCTCTCGGATGCTTTTGCAGGTTTTTATTTACAGCTTCCCAGTATGATTTAGTGTATTTGTGTATTTTTTGCCAGTGCTGGTTTAGTAGGTCTGTGTGAGGCTGGAGATATGGTGCAAGTGTTAACCTTCTCATGACTGTCTGTTCCAGTCTTGGGTGGAGAGACCTTTGCTTCCAGTTTGGCTGTATAATTGCATCTCTCGCATATGTTAGTGTTTTGTAGTAGGAGGAGAGGGTTGTCTGTGTACATGAGGCAGTTGTAACATTGCCTCAGGATACCCAGGTTCACCAGCTGGACTGGAGAGTACACCTGAAGTTGCCCTTTGGTCATGCCTGAATAGTAGGGTGAGCTGCTTGGTTGGTGAGCGGTGGGTGAAGAGCCTTGCCCTGCTTGGGCAATCAAGTGTAGGGATATATATTAGTGCTTGTTATTAGGTCTGAGCAAGTGCTGGACTGTAGGATGCTTTTTGAGTGCTTAGGTTGAGAGACTAGTTTCAAGGGAAAAACTGAAGAGGAGACTTAGTGGAGCCAGGAATAATTTAACCGTAGCTAACCGGTGCTACCCGGTGTGAAAAAACATGCAAACACAGTTTTTAAACTACTAACTTCTGGGCTGTAACCACTCCTCCAAGAACAGATGTCTTCTCAAAGTTCCCCACTCTCACAGGTGAACAGAGAAACTTCCCTCTATCCAAGTAAAGTATGGGGCACTCAGAAACTTGAAACACAGCCCTGAATTCAGCACTAGCCTGAAAACTGGACTATACTAGCTTAGAAGGGTGGGAAACAAGGAATGTTTGTTTGTTTTTTTTTTTTTTTTTTTTGAAAAGATATGGCAAAAGCAATAAAAAGTACACTTTAAAACAGCTTTAAATGACTACAAGCAATCAGAAAAGGCTATCGTACTTCAGTGTGTAGCCTACAACAGTTAAATTAAACAAAAAAATGACTTTTTAAAAGTGCACACAGTCAAATAAGTACAATATGTAAAAAAAAAAAACAAGCTTTTAAATCACAATACTGGAAATTCAACATTTAGGCGGAAAACAGTCAAGTACAGCATGAAAATACAGAAAACTGATACTTAATCACTCCAAAGACTCTCTTTTAAGCTAGAAGGCTTGTATCAGTTTAAGGCTTTCCAGTGCTTTCCAGTAGGTTAGTTACAGGAACGATGGGAAACAAGCACAGATGTAGTCTCTTAAACCAGAAAGTTGAAAGCTGGACAGCTTCCCAAATGATCAGTAAACTACAATTCCTGGGCCAAGAACCACTCCTCTTGCGGTAGACAGGCTACCTAGTACTTACCACTCCCACTGATAAGCTAGAAGGCTCCACTCCAACACAAAGGTTTGGGGGGGCTCAGAAGCTTACAAACAGTCCCGGATGCAGCAAATATGTACTTGGACTAGACTAGTTACGGGAAAGGTGGGGATCAAGCGCATACACAGACTTTTAAACCGGAAAGTTGAGAGAGATGGAAAAACTGCCCAAACAGCCAATAAACTACAATTTCTGGTTCAGAACCACTCCTCTTGTGGTAGATAGGCTACCTAGTGCTTACCACTACCACTGATGAGCTAGAAGGCTTCCCTCCAACACAGAAAGTCTTGCGGGGCTCAGAAGCTTACTAGCAGTCCTGGATACAGCAACTCTGTATCTGGACTAGGCTAGTTACAGGTAAGGTGGGAAACTAGCGCAAGTGCGGCTTTTAAACCAGAAAGTTTAAAGAGATGGGAGGAAAAAAACTGCCCAAACGGCCAGTAGCTACAATTTTTGGGCCAGGAACCACTCCTCTTGTGGTAGATAGGCTACCTAGCGCTTACTCCCACTGATGAGCGAGAAGGCTTCCCTCCAACACAAAGGATTGGGGGGCTCAGAAGCTTACAAAGAGTCCTGGATACAGCAAATCTGTACCTGGACTAGACTAGTTACAAGAAAGGCTGGGAACAAGCACAAACGCAGGCTTTTAAGCCAGCAAGTTGAAAAATATGGAAAACTGCCTAAACGGCCAATAAACTACAATTTATGGGCCAAAACCCACTCTTCCAGTGCAAGATAAGCTACCTAGTGCTTAACACTCCAACTGTTAAGATAGAAGGCTTTCCTCTAACACAGGCTTGGGGGGGCTCAGACGCTTACCAACAGTCCCAGATACAGCAAATGTGTATCTGGATTAGACTAGTTACAGGGAATGTAGGAAACCAGCGTAAATGCGGTTTGTAAACCAGATAGTTGAAAGAGATGGGGAAAAAAACTTATCAAACTGCCAATAAGGCACAAGTCCTGGGCCAGGAGCCACTCCCTTTGTGGTAGATAGGCTACCTAGTGCTTACCACTCCCATTGATGAGCTAGAAGGCTTCCCTCCAACACAAAGGTTTGGGGGGCTCAGGAGCTTACAAACTGTCCTGGTGGACTAGACTAGTTACAGGAAAGGCAGGAAACGAGCTTAGAAATTTTTTTAAAGCAGCTAAAACAGCAGTATATACAATTCAAATGCAATGCAGGCTAGCACAAATGTGTAGCAATATTACGGCAAATGCAGTTTAAATGCAATTAAATTAACAAATGACTAAAAAAACAAGTGCAGAAGGCATTAAATTAGAAGGCTACTTAAGCAGTAATAAGTGCAGAGTAAGAGCGACTGAACAGCAACTAAGACAGTTACAGTAAGAACAGCTGAATAAAGTGTGTGTGTGTGTGTGTGTGTGTGTGTGTGTGTGTGTATATATATATATATATATATATATATATATGTGTGTGTGTATGTATATGTGTGTGTATATATATATATATATATATATATATATATATATATATATATATATATATATATATTTTTTTTTTGAGGGAGGGAACAGAGCAGGATTAAGAGGCTACAGGGGTTGTCCTTCCCAAATGCTCTCTTTGTACACAGTAGGAGTGTCTGAAATCAGAATATGGTCTCACTGCACTCAGTTGAGAGAGCAAATGAGATGGGCCCAGAAGGAGTATTCAAATACAAATTTACAAGAGGGGCGGGCAGTTTCAAAGCCACCAAGATTACCACCAAAACAAGAACAGGGAGGGTGGGTGGGAAACACAGTGGAGACAACAAGGGACAGAAACAATACAGCACCACTGTAAATACATCACAGTGCAAATAAAGTTCCAAACTGATAAGTACACTTTTTGCAATAGATTCCAACTCTGCTCACAGCAAATCTATCAGCTTTCCACCAGTTCACAGAAATGCAGTCTGTATTGGAATTACAGCAATGAAAATACACCTCGGGCAATGACTAACAGCTAGGATGTGGGCTGTCTCAACAACCCCCTTCTTGATACTAGCTTCTGAGCTACCCTAAGGAAAACACAGTGGAGACAACAAGGGACAGAAACAATACAGCGCCACTATAAATATTAAGCAAATGTCTAAGTACAACATAGTGCAAATTAAGTTCCCAAAAGCGTACTTATAATGTGCTTATAATGTACTTATAGTGTACTTATAATGATGGCGAGCTTGTTATAAGGCTGACTCTGTTCCGAGGACGGAACAAACACCCCATCAGTAGTAAATGAAGATCAGTAACACAGATGGAACATTATGGTAAGAATGTAACTTTTTTCACTCCAGCATTCCATAAATTACTCCGTTCCTGTCTTCCCTTAAACCTCACTCCTAGTTCTGAACATTATTCTGCATGTATTGTTATCACAAATTCCATTTATTTCTGTTTAATTTGCTCTTAACCTTTTCTAAAGGTTCCATCTTCAGTTGTATCCTTTACAATATTCTGTACTTTGGTTACAGTTTGTTTACATTTTGATTTTCATTTTCTAGTAGTTGCTATTTTTGGTGGCCAATAACAATAAATTAAGTAAGAACTTCATATGTCTAGGCAATTCAGGTCCTGTGTTGCAGCTGAAAAGAATAATGTTCTAAGAACCATTTGTTCCCCCAATATTTCTGACAAAATATACTGTAGAGATCTTTTAAAATCTACCATCTCTTTACATTCCCAAAAGACGTCTTCATACCTCTCAACCTGGAAGCATCAAAAATCTGGACAAAGGCCCATGAAAAATAAGTACAAATCTGTACGCCAATTAACATAACATTTGCATATATAATTATGCAGCCCCCACCCACTCCGATGAAATTGTGGGGTAGATACCACCTCTCAAACACAAACTGAAGAACAGACAACCAAAACTGATCTTTTAGCTCTGATTGCAGATTTATTGAGGAGATAGTATATCAGCCTCGATCACAAGGGGTTTTGAATAAGCACTTCACATTTTATAGAGGCAGCAGCATCCATATAGTGAGCACGCCAACAACAGGATGGATTTGGTGTTCAGGCAACCTGTGCTATGAAAAAGGAACTGGGAGCCTTGTTATGTCAGGGTGAATTGCATCCCCACCACACATTTTCTATGGAATGAATAATATGACCATCTTCACAACATCAGCCCAATATTTTTAACATGTAATTAGCTTTTTGAAAAATGCATTATTTCAAATGGAGATTAAAGCAACAAGTTATCCATATTCTTACACTCAGTTAATTAAAAATTGAAATGCTGTAGATGACAAATGTTTTAGTGTGGAAGTACTATAAGCTGGAATGCATTTGTTACTTGTACATGGCTTTTATACACACGGTGAAGACGAAATGGGAAACAGCTGTTGAATGTTTATCACCAGGTCTCACAGACACACAGACATAGACACACACGTTTAATCCTCCCTGCGCAGTTTCTCTGCAGCCAAAAAGTAAAAGAAAGCTGCCCTGCAGCTGTTGGTTAATGCAACAAGAAAAGCACACCAGCACAGAGCCTGCAGCCGTAAGCAAATGTAACCCTTCTTTCCTGCAGCCTTTAGTTAAGTAAAGCTAGCTTACACACACACCAGTTTGAATGGCAGATCTTGCATAAAACTGAACGGCCCAACAGCAAACTTTCCAGCTCAGGAGCATTTAAAATAAAGAACTATGGCCCAACGTTTATTTATTTTACATTTGTTTACCGGGAAAGTCTGACTGGACACAGGTTCATTTTCAGCGGAAGCCAGGAGCTGTTTAATGCAATCCAGCAGCACACACACTTAATGCAATCTGAAATAGCAGAACTTGCGTAGTTAAACTGGCTCAACAGCAAACCTTTCAGCTCAGCAGCATTCAAAATAAAGAAATACGATCCGACAATGGTTAATGCAGTCCAGCAGTAGACTGAAATGGCAGAACTTGCACAGTTAAAACAGCCCAACAGCGGATAAAACTTTCCAGTTCAGCAGCAGATCAATGCACAACAATGAATGGGCTTATAAAATAAATTGCAACACTTGGCCAGCAGATGAGATAAACTGAAACGGCTGCAGCACACACTCCCGCAACCCTACCTAATGAGCAAATAACATATGTGACACTTGGCCAGCAGATAAACTGAAACAAATGCAGTCCAGCCCAGCAGCAGATACACGGAAACGGACACACAGCAGAAAGTTGCGGCAGATAAACTGAAATGGCAGTGGCCCAACAGAAGAAAAAACTTGCACACTTGCCCAGCAGTAAAATAAATAAAGAAATACATTAGCAAAATAAATTACACTGTTAGATAAGATGACACTTTTCTTACTTAGAAGCTGGGCGGACTAAAACTTATATGCACATCTGCCACCATTTCTGTTTATATTCCTTACCCTATTTCGCTCCAGTCCAACGCGCAGTAGCTGATGACATCACGCACGCCCCTGTAGGCTGGTGATGGCTGGTGACATCAGTTGTAAATTTTAAGTGGTAGACTGCTAATATACAAAAAAAAAAAATATTAAGGGAGCCACTCGGAAATTCGTGGCACCCCAATATTTTGCCCTCAATACCGGTAAATACCGAGGAATTCGGTATGGTTGAGAGGTCTGGATGTGTTTCCATTTACCTGTCCCCCCACCCCCAGCAGACCTCCAACATTTGCTAATTATCCCTTTTAAACAGCAGATCTGATGTCCACTTCCTTCTGTCCTCAACATATGGGTATTTTGGATCTGATTTCAGCTACCCTCAGACTTTGGTTCCAAGGCTCAGGCTTCTCTCCTTACCTATAATACCCTCCTTTTACTAAATTACCTCAGATCTCATTTGCTGCTCTGTTACTACAGATGCAGATCTCTTTGCTCAGTACTATAATTTTTTTACCAGTGTCGGAGAAGTGACTTTTTTTTTCCATTTGTCTTTCCCTTTGAACTGGTTTTCTTCTGATTTATTATTTCTGCTTCCACTACAAAAAAAAAAAAAGATCTCTCTACTTGGTACTCGCTTGGTGTAGCCTTTAGTTGTTTACTCTCAGCACATTGTATTGTGATTTGTTCTTGATGTTGGTGTTTTTGCTTAATATTTTGGAGGTTTTGGCTATTAGTTTTTTTCCACTTTAGTGATAACATAGCAGAGAAGCTCTCTGGTTTTAAAATGTACATCTCTTGTAGGCATAAGATCCTCAATCAGGATGACCCTACAAAGTATGTGCATCATTTAGGGGTCTTGCATTTGGATGAAGGCTGCTCTGTTTGTGCTGCTTTCAGAACTAGGCTGTTGTTGAAAGGTGCAACACACTTTTACTTGAGGCTTCTGCCTGCCAGAGTGAGAGAAGTGCCCCCTTCGCAGTCATCTTTGTAGTCATCTTAAGCAAAGAAAACTTTTGATAAGGATAAATGTGAGAAGAGCAAGAAAGAAGATGAGGAACAACATAAGGAGAAGCACAGGAAGAAGACCTCCTCTAGGAAATGTTCTCCAGACTGGTCAGGTCCAGCTTTTCTTGCGCCGAACATCCCCAGACCATGGGATCTGGCCTTGGCTTTGGAGCCTCGCAAGCTTGGATCTCCCACTCGTCCATTCATAGGACACTTGAGCCGCAGGCTGAGATCTCAGGGTGTCATGACCCTCTTCTTCTGCATCATCCCTGAGATCATTGCGGTCCTCCAGGAGCTTTTTTGAAGTGGATGTTGACAGAATGATGAGGAAATTCCTGAGAACCCAGATAGAGTTGGAGGTTCTCCTGTATTCATTCTCCTGTAGGAGGCTCTTCTTGCTCATTCTTCCCCTTTGCTTGTTAATCCTTCCCTAATCCAATGTTTGGATTTGGGGCACCTGGATTAAAGCAAACCCTGGTGATTGCCAGTGCTGGATTTGAAGGACTGCACTTAATCTCTGCTGGCGGTTTCTCTAACCCAGTTGATTCTGAGATCTTGGAGCTGAGGAGTCAGGGCTGGCATCATGGGATAGACTGCAAAAAGTTTGGATCCATCCCTTCCTCTTGGCACTTGAGCCCTTGATGGCTCCTAAGGCAATGCCATGCTAAGCTAAATGGGTTCTTTGAGCTTGCCTTTGTCAGGATCTTCTGATACTACAGGAGCTGTATCGGGACCTGTCTTGGCACCTGCTTTTGAGGTCTTTTGAAAGAGTGCTCACTCAGTAAAGGGAACAGGGTTCCCTTCACTGCTTGGATCGTTCACTGCTTTCACTGGGCTCTTTGGTTCCTCTATCCTCACTTCCTGTCATGTCCAGACAGCCAGTCCATTGGAGTATAGAGTCCTTTCATGTTGTGGACTCCCCATCTGGTTCACTCTTCCCCAGAGCATCCCAAAGGAGATGGTCACTGAAAAGCATTTGTGCAAAAGGAAGCATGTTGGCTCCCTCAGGAATCCATCCCCAAAGATAACCATTTTGATGGAGGAGGGGTTCCCCAGGTCCCCACTTAAGATATCATCTTTGGTGAGATCCTCAAACTACTCCAACAGTGGGGGGCCCACTGATGCCCCCAGTGCCCCCCAAAAAGGAATCTGCATTTCTCAAAGCTTTTGGGGCTGGCCCATCTTGGGTGGTCCTTCCCACACTCTAACTGATTGACCTGGTTTGAGGGTGAGCATGGAAGTAATCATATGTGTTTGAACCGATCCCTCAGAAACCTGGCAACATTCCTAGTTTGTCCTAAAGATCGAACCTTCTGGAGCTAGGGTCCCACTGTATTAGCGGCAGACACCAAAAAAAAAACTTCTGAGGAGAGCTCTACTGTCCATCCTCCTTACAGAGAGACTAGGATGTTGGACAGGTTTGGCAAGCAGAGGTATATGCTTCAGTGACCTTTGCTCTTGGGATGTTGAACCACTTAGCACGTTACACGTTTTCAGAGGGGTTGATTGAAGAGCTATCCAGATTTGTCTCTGGGTTCTTGTTTGCAGAAGGTAGAAAAGCAGTTGATACACAGTTAACCAACCTTCAGTCCCTGTCAGATGCATCTGTGTGCCTTGTTTTTAATGCAGCTGGATGGCATGTCAAGAGCAGCAGTCACTGGAGAAGCTATTCACAGCATGCCTAGATAGGAGTCTGTGACTTCTTGGAATACTTAAAGGGCATTTAATGAGTTACTCCTTTATGACTGGACCACATTTGGGCAATTTGCTGTTGGGATACAGTTTGCCGTCAGTGGATGTTATCTAGAAACCAAAGGGAGGTAAGAAATTGTGTGG
>NC_056737.1:1374826426-1375019114 GCF_019279795.1 Protopterus annectens
TGACAATGCACCTGGACATCCAAACAGTTTAGATGACCTACACTCCAATGTAAAGGTAGTATTTTTACCCCCAGCACCACATTGCTACTTCAGCCAGTGGCTCAGGGAGTAATAGCCTCCTTTAAGGACTATTATTTATGGTGGAGCTTCTCGGAAGCAGTCAGGGCTACCCAAGATAACGCAATGACCTTGAGGGAGTTCTGGTAGACTTGTAACATCTATGATGCCATCAAAAATCTTGCTGATTCTTGGGATGAAGTAAAGCAGTCAAATATGAAAAGAGTGTGGAAGAAATTGTGCCCACAATTTCTGCCTGCTTTACAGACGTTTACAGATTATGACATTGCTGAAGTCAGACAAGCTGTGATTGATGTTGGTAATCAGCTGCAGTTAATCACTGACACTGATGTCCTAGAGTTACTCGACTCCCATGGCACAAACTGACCAAATGAAGATCTTATGGAGCTGCAGCAGCATACAATAGCATTTGAGGAAGAAAACCGGGACCTAGAAACTCCAGGATAAAAAAAAAAAAAAAAAGTTTTTGACAAAAAATGTTAGCTGAAGGCTTTTGTCTCATTAAAGCAGGAATGGCAAGGTTAGAGGAGCAAGATCCTAATACAGAGAGGCTCGTGCAACTTTACTGTGCAGTTACTGAGGGCCACAGCTGCTATAAGGCTATTTATGATGAGAAAAGAGAAGCTTTGTACAAACCTCCCTTCATGCTTTCTTCAAGAAATTGACTCCAGTAGTAAACCCCCTCTCTCCAGCAGCAGAATCAAACCCTGGCTCTGCACCACCAGGCCCAATCTCTCCAACAGCAAGTCTATTATTTTCTGCATTATCTAATAAGGTTGTTATAATGTTAAACTCACAAATAAGTGTTAACCTTTAATGGTTATCCTTTTTCTTTTTTTTCCATCTAAACGGTTTTAAGAACTGTTTATTTTTTGACAGTACGTATAGTACTGTACAAACATAGATACTGGTATTACTGTACTTATAGTATTATTACTGCAGTCACAGTATTATATTTTTTTTTAATTTAAAAGTGTTTAGGTGTTTTATATTCGAAGAAAAGTAAAATACTAGACTGAGGCAAACATTTGACCAAGTGACATTTAATAAGAACCTTATGTATGTCTTCCGACTTGCATACAAATTTGACTTAAGGACGGACTTAAAAACTGATCTTGTTCTTAACCTGGGAACTGGCTGTATATATGTATAATGTGTACATGTATAGTATATGTATAATATATATGTTTGTATAATGTGTATATGTGTGTGTGTGTGTGTGTGTGTGTGTGTATAATATACACACACAAAATACGTGTGAATGTATGTATACATTATACACTCTGTGTGTGTGTGTGTGTGTGTGTGTGTGTGTGTGTGTGTGTGTGTGTGTGTGTGTGTGTGTGTAAAGCATTTATTGCCATTACTGTACAAACTAGTTACTTTTCTGTTAACTACTAAGAGAGTGTATAACCTAGCTTTTTTTTTTTTTTCAGTCAACTACAATGAAAGTATTCTCTTTTATACTAAATTGTTAGGAAAATATTTGCCTGGATAACCATAGTTGAAATGTACCATGATTCTGTTTACAGAAATGTAACAAAATGTAATGTATAGGATGATTATCTGTACATTTAAATGCATTTGTAAATGGCTCTTATTATAAATGATGGAATGTTTTTTGTTTGTTGGAGCTTTTCTCCCCAGGCCTCCACTGAAAATGGACATGTATCCAGTTGGACTAGCCCGGTCAACAAATGTAAAATAAATACACACACACAATATATACAGTTATTACACAACTGTACTTTATTTGTGCTTCCTCATTTGAATAGGAAAGGATCTAAATAAGCTATACTAAGTACATTTCCTGTGTGCCATTACTCGCATGCACTTTCACATCATTCTTCTTTCGATTGTGAGTTTTGGATGCATCATTTACAAGACATTCAGAGTATGCTGTACAAGAATTTCTCTTTCACCTTTGCTCTTTTAATTTAGAAATATTCATGGAATTTCTCACATCCATGTACCATTGTTGAAAGTTTTTTCCTTCTGAGCATTACTGTTGTGCATCTACAAGTGCTGCCCCCCCCCCCCCCCAAGCCAACTGATCTGTCCTCTTATAAGATTGTTGTGCTTACACCATTCTGAATGGCGTTTTCTTGTAAAACAAATAGCTTATTCACATGATTGCATATTCATGTTTTTGCATATATAACTAGTTTCTTGAACATCACATAACTCTGTTGTGGTTTAGAGATGCATTCCTAAGATGCATTCTAATAGGAGTTGTAACACAGCTGAGCTATGAGACCATTTCTGCCTTGTCTTTCCTTCCAGAGAGGGCCAGAGCAGTCCTACCAGAGGTGAATTTATGAATACCTATTCAGTTGTCCAGTTCCTTTTTGAAGATATACAATGTGTCACGCTGCTTAACTTTGAGAGGGAATTTGTTCCAGAGAAGGGGTAGGCACTGTGAGACAAGGAGGAGAGATAGATCTGTTACACTTATTGTTGGAGTTGGTTTAGATCTCTCGTCCTAGTGTTGGCTGGACTGTTTGAGAGTTCTTACTGTATTGGGTGCCACGTAGCCGTGTAAGCAAAGTATAAGTTGCTCCAAGGAGTCTTTTTACAAAATTTGAGTGTAGAGCTAAAACCTTCAACTTTTCTTGGTAGATCAGATGTTTAAGCCCATTTTCATTTTAGTTAGAAGTTTCTGAAGTTTTTTCCAATTGCTTGATATGCTTAGTAAGGTACTACCCGAAGAGGGCATTGTACATGATGAGGTCTTATCAGTGCAGAGTACAACAAAGTGAGAACTCCTCTTGACCTGAAAGAAATATTTGCTGTGAGCTGTGGAAGGCAGAATGATTTGTTCTCCAATACATTGATGCATTTGCCCGTTTCCTCCCATGAGTCCAGGCCGCCCTCTGTCTGTTTTCTATGCCCATAATTGCAGCCATTCCTATTGGCAAAATCTCCTTTCTCCCTTGCAGTGTTTGCTTAATTCCGAGAATACTTTATCCTTCTTTATGAATATAATATTCTGTATGGTGGTGGTTCTTCTTAAGGACCTGCAACCGGAATCCTGCTCTCTCCTTATTTCTTTACTGCACCACCCCCCCATTTCATCCTCTTCCCATTTCACTTTATAATTTTCTGCTTCTGCTATGGAGACAAGTGAGCCTTAATTGTGTAGATCTAAAGTATTCATTCAAAACGGGTAATTCTAAACTGCTTTATTTTATCTGGAGAATCAACTTATTCCACCTGACTCTTTGCCTCTTCCCTTTCTAAATACATTTTATTAAATTCTTTCTTTATTGTCCACAATTTCTCATCTGTTAGACGAAAATGTGCCTGACGTGTGTATAAATCTATAGAGGCTGAAAACATTTCACTGCTTGTATTTTAATATCCATATCCAGATTCAAGAGCTTCTAGTTACTCAAAAATGGCAAGAAAAGGTAACCACAATGGGTTGTTGCACCAAAATCCACAGGGGAAAAAAACACAGGCTTGGAGTAATTATGGAACACAATTTTAATAAATCCACAAAAAGACAAAAAACAACCAAGTGCTTTTGCCCTTCCCAACATCTAGGGCTGATATAGCCCCAGATGTTGTGAAGGGTGAAAGCGTTTAATCAGTTGAGAGGTTCATTAGCTGGATCCTGCCTACAAAAGGCACAATAGGAGCAGCAAAAGCTTTCTTCAATATGAGGAGAGTATTTGGAATAAGAGATGTAAACAACTTTTGGCAAAGCAAGTACAGTTGTCAAGCAATTCATCACAGGCTGATGCATACTGCATCCCCCTTGAATGA
This sequence comes from Protopterus annectens, assembly GCF_019279795.1. Lineage (NCBI taxonomy): Eukaryota > Metazoa > Chordata > Ceratodontiformes > Protopteridae > Protopterus > Protopterus annectens. The sequence goes on from NC_056737.1 coordinate 1,374,830,273, forward strand.
CAACAGGTATTTAAAACTGTTAAAGCCAGTCACCTTTTCGTTATACCTCTATATCATTTTTGGTGTTGGAAGGATTCTACTCAATACTAGGGTCATTTGTGACATGGATGGAGTGTTCTGTCATGTTTCTTTCTCCATATCCCTAAGAGTTTTGCATGCCAGGTCTTTTACCCCAACATGTGCCATCACTGTGTTGGACCTGTATTTGAATGGTTTAAGAGTCCTTAGACTCTTGTAACATAGTCATTCTTGTGGCTAAGTTTCTGGTGTCTTTCTAAGGAGATCCATTATCTGTCTGCCTGGGACAACATGATCGACAGACAATGCATTGCCAGAGACTGCCTGCATCTGTCACCCCTGGGATTCCGGGTACTGGCTAAGGCTTTTGCCACCCTTATAGTGGCTTTTTTTAGGCAGTGTTCCAAAGACTAAAATTCCACCGTAACAGCTACAAACAAATGCAATCTTAGGGTCATGCTGCTCAGTGCTAGAAGTCTAAATCTCAAGATGCACTCACTCAAAGCTCTCCTCAAAATGGAGACCGTCAACATCTGTGCTGTAAATGGAGACCTGGTTTAAAGAGGCAGAAAGCACCCCTGTGCTCCCTGGCTACAATTCATTCCATACCTTTTGGCCCCAGAATACGGTCGGAAGCTCCAAAGGCGGGGGTGTCTCCATATTCTTAAAGGATACGCACACCTCTAGACTGGTAGCCCAGCATAATGCATCTGAGACACTTCAGGTACAACTAACACTGGGTAAGATGGCAATACAAGTCCTAGCCTGCTACAGAACCCCAAGCATGTATCTAGACTCTCTCTCCAAGTCCCTAAAGTACCCTGGAATCTATCAAGGTCCAACTCAGTACTCTCGTACTAGGGGACTTCAACTACCCTTTCATCAACTGGGAAAACTATTCAAGTACCAATGTACAGGCCCAACACTTTCTGGAAATTTTATCAATTCCAATGCCCTAGACCCACTCGTTCTGACCCCCACTAGAGGAAGCAACATCCTCCAGCTGGTTATCACCAACATGGGAGACCGTTGCTCCACATCTATAGTAATTTCCTTCCTGGTTAAATCAGACCACAACCTGAGCACCATGGACATCTCCATCTCACCTATAACCCAAGCTAAGGTGACCACCCTGAAAAACTTCTCTAAAGCCGACTTTGGGCTCCTAAAAACAGAGGTGGCTAACTTCTTGGCACCCATGCCAATGGAAAATAGCTGCCTGACTGCCGAATCCTACACCAATGCACTGTACGAGCAGGTTCACAAATGCACAGACCTTGCCATACCAAATAGAACTAAGACGTTCTCCAAAAAAGGAAGCTAATCTGATGGTCTCCAACAGTCAAACTGTACAACAGAAGGAAGAACCTGCTGCAGAAAAAAATGAAGTCACAAGACTGGAAAACCTCCTTTATTGGTATCAACAAAAAGCTGAGATCTCTTATCAAATTCTGTAAAGTCAGCTATGAAGGCAGAATTGCGGTTAACACCAAAAACAATTACAAAGCCTTCTGTAGCTATATCAGAAACTTCCAAGGCAATACCCAGATTTGCTCTTGAGTTATTGCACTATGGCTCCTCCTGTACTGAGCCAACAGATATAGCCAACATACTGGCTGACCGATTCAGTGCCAACTTTACCCCCCAGGGTCCTATCACAATATTAGAAGAAAGCTTGGTTCCCACCATTTCTGCGGCGCAGGTAAAAGCTGCATTGTCCAAACTATGAATACAGCATCCTACATGAATCCTACATGAGCTACAGAATGAACTGCTGCCACATCTGTAGTCCCTGTTCAGTCACATTCTTGACCTCAGGCTATGTCCCTAATGAATGGCCACTGCTACAGTCATCCCGCTCCATAAAGGAGGAGCAACTACAGACCCTGAGAACTATTGCCCCATTAGTCTGATGAATGTGGTATGCAGTGCTGTGGAGTGTGCAGTGCTATGGAGTGTATCATCATGGTCCTGCTTAACAAAGATGTAGGCCATCTCCAAACTCTTGACCCCGCACAGTTTGGCTTTGTCAAGGGGAGATCCTGCTTGCTGAACCTGGTTTACTTCTTCGAGGCAGTCACCAAGTCTGTCGATGAGGGTAAGGGAGTGCATACAGCCTACCTCTACCTGGCCAAGGACTTTGATACCATTCCCCACTCACGTATCATTGATAAACTCGCCAAACTAGGCATTGATCCTTACATCACTAGGTTGGTTGCAAATTGGCTCCCAGACAGGACCAAGAAGCATACCAGCAAACGGAGATAAACAGAAATGCACATAAAACAACAAGACCTTTTGTTTAGTTCCACAGAGTCCAGTCGAATTCATGCTTACAAAATGCAAAACTTTATTGACTAAATCACGAAAAATAAAAAGACAGTTAAGTGCTTTCATCCCTCAACACAGAATTGTTATGATGAAGTCCCCTTGTTTGTTGTTGAGGGATGAAAGTGCTTAAGTCTTTTTATTTTTTGTGATTTAGTCAATAAACTCAGCTGTTCAAATGATCTGGATTTAAAGTTTTGCATTTTGGAAGCATGAATTCAACTTGAATCTGTGGAACTACGCAAGAGGTTTTGCTGTTTCACAGACTGGACCCACAGAGTGAAAGTTGCGCATTCCATGTCAGACTGTCAACCAGTCAACCAGTCACTAGTGGAGTCCCACAGGGCTCAGTCCTGGGCCCTCTCCTGTTTGGCATTTACTTCTTAGAAGTCCGGGCCAATACAGAAGGACTCTGGCTGACCAAGTTCTGTGATGACTGCAAGCTAGGAGTCCTCCTCAACTCCCCAAGTGATGCAGACATCCTACAAAAGGGCCTATCGGAGACCAATGATTGGTGTTGGAACCATGGCCTGAAGCTTAATGCCAAAAAATGCATTGTCATCCCCTTTGGAAAAACCTCAGTTCCCATGAATTACCACGTTGATGGGAGCCCACTGACCACTGAAGGGGCCATAAAAGATCTGGGCACCCAGGTCGACAGCCACCTCACGTTCGACCACCACATTGCCACTGTGATCAGAAAGTCCTATGTGGCACATCTTATAACCAAAGGTTTCGCATCCGGGTAGAAAGTGGTCATCATCCCTCTGTACTCATCCCTCATTAGACCAATCATCGAATAGAACGCCCTGTTTGGCTTCTACTGGATCAGACACATACAACAGCTGGAGAGGCCACAAAAGTACCTCACAAAAAGGATCCTAGGCCTTAAACATATGTCATACATGGACAGACTCAAGAAACTTCAGCTTTTCTCAATCCCTTATTGTACTTAGAGGTGATCTCTGCTTGACTTACAAAGCCATGTCCGACTCAGCCCTACTTGAAATGCTACACCTAAAGAAATCCCAGATCCCCCCGTGCCACAAGCTCCAGAGAGCACAGCCTCATTACCACAATTAACAGAACATGCTGGAGGGACAGGTTCATCTCCCAAAGACTGCCCATACTCTGGAATAATCTTCCCATTCATGTTAAGCAGAACTCCTTGCTGGCCCTCTTCAAGAGAAATCTTGAGTGGATGGGTAACCAAGTTCACCCCAGAGATCACTCCAGTTGCACTACTGGATAGGGGCACTGTGCCTGGGCACGTTTTTGGGCTAGGCTTATAAAGGCTCCAGGGACATTAGTCTACTACACACCTATGAGCCTGTGTTGCTTTTGTCCAGCCTTATGACTGTACAATCTTTAATTCCATAGTCGGGCTCAATCACTAATTAATTTTTTTTTTGTGTTCAAAGATTGCTTTGGTATAATGGGTTTAAGATTTGGTGACTCCCAACTGTATTGGCTCGTATCGCTCTTGCAGTGCTTGGTTTTTGCTGGGCTTTCCATCAAAAAAAAAAGCCCTGTGAGGCTGTGGCTTTGTCAGCTTATTCTAGAGAGTAGAGATATGCATATTTTGTCTTCGTTTGCACAGAAAATCTCAGTCAGTTTCTGCATTTCCGGTTGAAGGTACAATAACTTATAGTAGACAGAAGTTACTAGAAGTTAAACGGTCGACATCTGCATGTTGCTGGTTGGATGCCTTGAAGTCTGCAGAGTATGTGGGGCCCTACTACTTGCACAGATCTACAGCAGCTGTGCATTTTAACTCTTCGCACTAAAGTGCCTGAAACTGGCAGAACAGGTTTCTGAAATATGCTAGACAAGAAAAAAGAGAGAGATGTCAGGAAAAAAGGTTGCAGAGCAGGTATTGATGTAACGTTAAAAGCAAACGGCTACAGCCCTGTATTACCAACTATACTGCTAGCTAATGTGCTATCACCGGATAGCAAGATGGACTACTTGAAACTACAGCTCTCCAACAAGAAGGTGAGAAACTTTTTTGTTTGATTACTGAGACGTGGCTGCATGACAAGATAAATGATAGTGCAGTAAACTTGGAGAATTTTACACTGTTTCGTGCAGACAGAAAATATACACAGTGTGGGAAGGCCAGAGGAGGTGGAGTCTGCATCTATGTTAACAAAAGATGGTGCAGTAACTGTGAAATAGTACTATCACACTGCTGTGAAAACTTGAGTTCCTGTCCATTAAATGTAGACCATTTTACTTGCCCAGGGAGCTGAATGGGGTCAGTATAACCAGTGGTGTATGTCCCACCTAGTGCTAATACCACTGAGGCTCTAAAGTATGCAATCAGTGACTGAGCTGCAGTTCAAATATCCTGACTTTGCGCACTTGGCAGCTGGTGATTTTAATAAAGCATATTTGAAAGAAGTACTCCTACACTACCATCAGTATGTGGATGTTCCCACAAGGGGTGATAATATCCCGGAGAAGGTGTACATAAACTTGGCTTATAAGGCAGTGCAACTTCCACAAATGGGAAAACTCTGACCATTATGCCATCTTGCTATCGCCAGCTTACAAACCAGCACTGGTTAGAGAGAAACCCACAAAGAAACAAATGGACCGAGGGGGCTATGGAGGCACTCCAGGACTGCTTTGAAAGAACCATCTGGGATATGTTTAAGGAGGCAGCCACAGTGAATCAGCGTCTGAACATTGATGAATACACTGAGGTACTGATGACATACATTTCAAACTGTATTGATGGGGTAACAAATACCAAGAGTTTCACTGTTGGAGCTAACCAGAAGCCAGTGCTCACACCTAAGGTGTATATGAGCTTCTGAAGGAGAGAAACACAGCTTACAGGGCTAAGGACAAAGCAGTCTTAAGTGTAGCAAGTGGTAATCTGAGGAGGGGTATAAAGGAGACTAAGAGGGTGTACATCCTAAAGGTACAGAGCAACATTGAAGACATGAAGGATGCAAGGAGACTATGTCAAGGTGTCAAAGGAAAAATATACTTTAAAAATGATCAAAACACGGTAGGTTCAGGTTAAGGCACTTTAATCTTGCAGCAAGGAGACAAAAACGTGCTAATACAGAGTTTGTCTAACTAGAAACAGGAAATGCTTACATTTTTATACACTAATAAGACATTGCCTACCAAGCTGATTGTAGTGAATCACAAGTTTCGTCATCATTATTTACTAATAATTGCTTTCATAATATTCTGCTGATTTATCAGTTTTTGTGAGAAACTTCCTAAGGAAAACAACGTGGCCTTGGCTACCACCGGTTAGATATATGCAATGTTACCATTCTCAAGGTACTATGGCTAATTCAAGCACAAAGCAAGTAGTTCATTTCTCTAACAATCCTTTGTCTATATTATCTCTAAACTTCTGCAGCTGCACATGTTCTCATACTTCGAACAGAGCTGATTGTTTAAAATCATTACATTTACAGGATATAGCATTGTTCATTCTTTCTCTCCTGACCTAGCAGATAACCACCTGCTTCTCAAGTACATTTCCAAAAGGCATAAACATGAATATTGCTGTGCTAGCAATTACTAGGTCAGAGGGCATCTTGCAAGTTTCAGAAAGCACACTGCAGTTTCAAAAAGCATCTTTTCAGTCTCATATGAAACTCAACTATATATAAAACAGCGCATATAAAATAGAATGAAAAATGTGTTAAATTATTTAGTTTCTAATTAGCATTAAGCATACACACACTAATACATATTTTTCTGACATTTCCCCCATTAATACTTTTTAATTCTATTTTCAAAAATAAACAGTTTGCTTCTTTTCCTAACCTCTTCCATTCAGGATTTGCAATTAAGAAAGTCATTCAGTTTAAAACTTTATGAAAGTGTTTCACATTCTAACAATTCTTCAAATTCAGTACTTTGATATAGTCTCAGAAACTGATATATCTATAAATTCTTTGATTAATTTTTTCATGCAGGGGATACCACAACAAATACAAGCTCCTATCAGGAGCAATCCCACACAAATGGCAATCAAGATTTTCATTAGGATGGAACCCCACCCCCCAAGCAAATTTTGGAAAAAGTCCGTCAGAGGGTTTGGGCCTGGCTTGGTCATGGCCGACACTTGCTGTATCACCTCAAGGTGGTCATTTATCTCATGTTGATGATCTGGTATATACGCACAGCACTCTCTTTTTTTTGATTAAAGCGCACGTACCACCCCTCTCCGCTAGGGTGAAGTCAAGAGCCATTCAGTTCTGGAGCACTACAGTTCTCATAGCATTCAGTTCATCAGTTATCAGTTCAAGAGCAGAAAAGGTTGAATTACTCATTACTTCGAGAAGTTTGGACAGTTTTCGCAGCTCAAAAATCGATTTCACTGCGCCATATGCAGGTAATATGCCTGCCCACGATATAACAGCATCACTCAAGTCCATGTGTGTCAGTTTTGTACCGATAGTATGATGGTCTTTCCAGCCCACCTCGATCTGTCCCACTGGATTTTCAGGCTTTCTGACAGCTTTCTTAGCCACATCTCGGGTATTTCGAATATTTCCCTGAGGCAAAACTGCAGTGTGTCGTATGGCCGGGACCAGGTACCCCAAAAAAAACTGCCGGACCAATTCTCAGGTAACCATTTATATGCTTTTTTACCACACACAAAATAACAATCCTCTACCTTAGTAGTTACTTTGTTACGAAATGGCTGCCCTGCATGAAACATTTTCCTATCTTATTACAGATAACTGTTTAAAAAGTACAGGATTACGTTGCACTTTGTCAATAGTCTTATGCATGGACTCAAGAAATGAGTCATAATTTGAACTACAAGTTCCACCCATTTTATTTGCTTTAGTATAACATTTATAATGTACAGTCACATTACACTTGCTCCAACCCACTTGAATTGTGTCATTCTTATAAAAACATACAATTCCCTTTTGTGTCGCAGGCAAATACAGTGCTACCTTATCATATGCTTTAATAGATACTGTGTCATAAACCAGATTTTTCCAGGTCTCATTGACCCCTAGGGGGACTTCTGTCATCAATAACCCCCCGTATGCTGTTGGTATGGCTGTGTAGATCCAGCAGTTCGAAACATTAAAAGTCTTGGCATACACACGTGTAATTGCCTGAGTTTGGGTGCCAGTCTATGTTCGGCTCATCACGTTTAATCAATTCAACTTTTGTGGCAGGAAAAAGGAAAGGCCACAACAAAAAGAACAATGTTATCAGTATAGCTACCAGAATAATCATGCAAGTTTTCTGAGGTTGTTCAGTGTCTCTGTTTGCTCTATACCTGGTCATTTTGTTCTCGTTGCACAACAGTAACAAGGTTTTTGTCTAGTTCAAAGTTCTTAACCAGTTTACAGTGTGTCAAATGAATCCAGGATGCTCGCTCCGCGATCTTGACTGCAGTGGGTGTCGACAGTAGTACCTGGTACGGCCCTTCCCACTTCGGAGAACTCCAGTTTTTTCTCTTCACTATCTTCACCCAGACCCAGGTGCCTGGGGCTACTGCTGCTTGATGGTTTTGTTTGCTCTTTATTTGAAACAGAATTTAACTGCAAATGTTTGTTATTCAAAAATCGCCTCATATACCCTGCAAGTGAACTGTCAGCCTCCTGCTCTGCAGACATGAGAGGTTTCCATTGAGGTGTATAATATGCCCTCCCAAACAGAACTTCAAAAGGAGTTAACCCTTTTGCATTTGCTACAGTTCTCATGCTCAACAGTACGAGAGGTAAACAGTGCACCCAGTTCTTTTGTGTCTCACTAATCAATTTTCTAAGTTTATTCTTCAACACCCCATTATGCCTCTCTACTAATCCTGCAGATTGGGGGTGGTATGCACAATGGTTTTTCAACGATATCCCGAAATAGCGACTAAGTTGTTGTATAGTTTGATTTATAAAGTGTGTGCCATTGTCACTATAAATCTTTTCCGGTTTGCCAAATCTAGGAATAATTTCTTTAACAAGGACTTTTGCAACAGTAACTGCATCTGGATTTTTAGTTGGAAAAGCTTCCACCCATTTGGAAAACATATCTATAATGACAAGGCAGTACTTCTTATTTTCGCATTTGTTCAGTTCTATAAAATCCATACAAATAGTATGAAATGGATACGGTGGTATAGGGAATTTCCCTTGCTTAGGTTTCAATGCCCCTTGTGCATGATGCTTGTTACAAACATGGCATGCTGCACAAAATTTTTTTGTGTAATTAGTAAATCCATACGTCGTAAACACTCAATTCACTAACTGTACCATCCCCCCTGTTGAGACATGGCTCTGCCCATGGCTCAACGAAGCTGCATATCTAAACAAGTTAGATGGTAAGATTGGTTTCTTTTCTTTGGAGATGTACAGTCCCTTCTCAAGGATTGCTCCTCGTTTTATCCACTTTTGTTTTTCTACATTTGTAGTAAGTGTCTGCGTTGTTTTTAACATTTCTAAATCTAAAATCTCAGATGGTTGTAACTCCTCACTCAAAAGAAAAACTTCTGAAGCTGCTTGTTTTGCAGCTGTATCAGCCCTCGTGTTACCTTTTGAAATTGTATCCTGTTGCTTGGTATGAGCTACACATTTGCAAATAGCTACTTTCTCAGGTAACTGAATAGAGTCTAACAAATCTAAAATAAATTGCGCATGGTTAATTGGTTAACCAGTAGATGTTATCATTCCTCTATTTTTTCCACTGCTGTGCAAAAACATGTACAGTAGAAAAAGCATACTGACTGTCAGTAAAAATGTTTACTTTCTTACCTTTTGCTAAGGTACATGCCCTCGTCAAGGCAATCAATTCTGCTGCTTGTGCAGATAAGCTGTGTGGTAAAGACTTTGCTTCTAAAATCCCGGTATCAGAAACTACTGCATACCCCACTAGATTCTGTCCTGTAGGACCCCTTCTGCACGAGCCGTCCACATAGTACGTCACCTCGGCATCATCCAAGGGAACATCTGGAAGGTCTTTTCTAGGTAGTGTCTTTTGCTCAATCTCTTGCAGGCAGCAGTGTGGTTTGCCATCTGCAGGGGTTGGGAGCAAGGTTGACTGATTCAAAGTTGTGCATCGTTCAGTTGTCATATGAGGTTGGCTCAACAGTATAGTCATACAGGAAAGATGTCTAGCAGGAGAAAGATGTGCTACTTTTTCTTGCAGTAAAATAATCACGACTGCATGAGGCACTCTCAATGTGAGTGGGTGGAACAATACTACTGAGGCTGAAGCCTGCACTGCCATTGCAGCTGCGACTACTGCTTGTACACAGTGGGGCAAGGATCGCGCCACTGGGTCTAACTGTGATGAATAGTAAGCTATGGGGCGTTTTGTCCCTTTGTCCCCATGCTGTTGTGTTAACACTGATGTCGTATAACCTTGCTTACAGTCTACAGTTTGGAAAAATCACTTATGATAGTTTGGTAATCCTAAAACTAAGGAAGAAGCTATCAGTTGTTTCAGTTTGCAGAAAGCTGATTCTGCTTCTGGTGTCCACTGTAATAAATCCTGTGCTGCCATCGGCTTTTTGAATATCAAATTAGTCAGCGGAGCAGACTCCAAAGCATAGTTTGGTATCCAATTCCGACAAAAGTTAGTAGTACCCAGGAAGGACATCATTTCCTTCTTGGTAGTTGGTCTAGGTGCTTGTAATATTGCTGTTTTTCTCTCTTCATCTAATATTCTGCCTTCTTTGGATATTACATATCCCAGGTATTTAACCTGTTTTTTCCAAAGTTGCAGTTTGTTTTTGTTTACCTTGTGTCCTTGAGTAGCTAAAAATTGTAATAATGCTATGGTATCCTCTCTGCATTCTTGCTGGGTGGGGGCTGCCAGCAGAATGTCGTCTACATAAAGTAAAATTTGACTACCTTTCAGTGGGATAAATCCCGCCAGGTTACTTGCCATTTCTTGTGCGAATATCATTGGACTTTCACAATATCCCTGTGGTAGTCTCGTATATGTATACAGTTTCCCCTGAAATGTAAATGCAAACCAATGTTGGCTGTCTGGTGTATTGGTATTGAGAAAAATGCATTGCTAATATCTACCACAGAAAAATACTTCTGTTGAGGTTTCAAATCATTCAGTAGTGTGTGTGGATCTGGCACCGTTGGTGCCCTGGGTATAACTGCGTCATTTACAGCTTGTAAATCTTGGACCATACGCCATTCCCCATTTGCTTTCCTAACAGGAAATAAGGGTGTATTACCTGGTGAATCAGGAGATTCTATTAAGACTCCTTCCTTAAGTAAGGCCGCTATTATAGGTTTGATTCCTATTTCTGCATCCTTTCTTAAGGGGTACTGCCTTTTTTGAGGTCTAAATGCTGATTTTGGCGTAATAGTAACTGGTCCTGCTGTACGAATAAGTCCTACATGTGATTTCCCTGTTGACCAGAGAGTCTCTGTTATGTCTCGTAAGGCTTTTTCCTCTTCCTCTAGTAAGAGTGCTACTCAGCTATCCTCATTTGCCCGTGAGTGCACTACTGGGTGTGTCTGTGTTATCCAATTCAATTTCTGCTTCTGTACTCCTTGTTCAGAGAGTTCTAACTCTGTCTGTTTTTCCCACCTTGTGACTTTTTCTCCTAGGTCTGCCCACTTCAAATTTCTATCTTTAGTTAAGCTTACATGTGGTAATCGATTAGATTTGTAAAGTGCTAAGAATTCCTGGGGCAATGAACAGCTTACTACACTGTTTCCTTCTGTGTCCCAGTACAAATTTCGTAATACTAACCTATTAGCATGGTTTCTAAACAGTTCTTGCTCATATTCTTTATCAGGAACTGGTCTGTTACAGTAATATAGAGTGCAGTGCAACAAATGCTGATGTCCTTCATGGATGCATCTGCAGTCATAACAACTGGGTTGTCCTGTCGTCAGGCAGCCCTTCAGTCGGCCGGATTCCAAAGTCCGGGTCCGGCTTCGGCTGATGTCGCACTTCACCCGACGTCATCTCTGTTGGTCTTCGGGTATAAAGGCATCAGCCGACGCCATTTTCCTCAGTCTTTCTTGCCGCGTGGCGCCCGAAGCAGAAGCTGTTCACAAGTGCCGGTCGGTCGGATCCAGAGATTACTTCTACCGAATACTACTTCGAAGACTTCTAAAGCTAAGTACCCGTTGGGGACTCTTTCTTGCCTCAGCCGATGTCAGAAAAAGTTAATAATTGTTTAACCTGTGGGAAACAAATACCTCATAAAGATTTCCACTCTTATTGTCTGCCTTGTTTAGGCCCAGCCCACGACGTAGCAGCCTGTTCGGCCTGTGCTTCCTTCAACCGACGAACGCTTAGGCGCGGTCGGAGTTTGCAGAACAGTTTTCGGTTCTGATTTTGCGTACATTATGCCGTCGGATCCTCCGACTACCCAATCTGCCAAAACGCAAAGATAAAGACCGACACTGCGGTCCGCGGTTTCGCCGAAACCATGGTTAAGCAAATCATGAGTGTCTCGGTTTCGGCGAAACCGAGAAAACTGATCAAAGTACAGCTGAATCTATCACTACAACTGAGGCCCCTGCTACCACTCTTGAATCGGCCTCAGAAATTTTATCCACTACGGTGGTTGCCACTGACTTATCAGACACCATTCCCTTGGATGTCTCTACCCCAGCACGTGGTGCTGCTAGGCCTCCAGCAGCCATGTCCATTAAGGCCTTCGCCAGGGCTAAAGCAGCCAAGACTACTAAAACAGTGCCTGTTAAACCCCCCACAACCAGGCCCTCTTCTAGTTCTCAAATGCTTACCTTGGCAGAAGATTTAATTTCATTAATTAGAGGATCTCAATCTCACCCAGACAGGGCCTCTCAGCCCCCAGAGAAGAGACCTAGGGCAGAGCCCCTGAGCCAGTGTCCTCTGATGATTCTGCTGATGAATCAGACATAACTGACCAGCCAGAGGCTCCTTTCTCCAATTTTGAAGATTCTGATGCTGAAGAATCCATTCCAGCTGCTTCCCCACCAGAAGAATTCTCCTTTGGGAAACCTTACATGCCATCTTGAGAGCAGTTCCAGTGGCAGCAACAGGATTTCTCAGACTCCAGAAAAAGACTTAGGACCTTTCTGCACCTTCCACAGCACAGGCCCTTAGCTATACTTCCTGTTCTCTCTGTGGTGGATGATGCTTTCAATGATGTCTGCTCGGCTCCAGATTCTTTACCCCAGCCCCTGCCAAACCAGACAGATTTTACAGGGTGCCAGATACTCATCACCACCTTTACAAGGCCCCTCTTGCAGACCCGAAACTATATCCCAGGGTCCCAAGGCAGTAGCAGCGACCATAGCTAAAACCCTATTCCTTCTGAAAGGGAAGCAAGGTCATTAGACAGATGGGGTAAAAGGTCTACACTTCAGCTACTCTCTCAGCTAGAGCTTTAAACTGTCAGTTTCACATGATACAATACCAAGAGTTTATGCTTGATCAGTTAACTAAAAGCTAACCACTGATGAATCTCTTGATAAGAAATATGTATTAGAAATGGTAAATAACATACAACAGGTTAGTAACCATTCCTTAAAATGTGGCTATGATGCACTGGAGGCTTCATTTAGATCAGCCATGACTGGCACAGTGATAAGAAGGCATGCATGGCTAAAGGAGCAAGCTTTACGGATCATGTTAAAGCTAAGTTGCTAGATGCTCCTATGGATAAGACAAGTTTGTTTGGTGCACCTGCCCAGCAGGTTATGAAGAAAATGGAAGAAAAGGCAAAATCTGTTCAAACGGTTAAAGATTTCTTGCAGGTTCAACCCCCAAGGTTTAGCAGGAACTGGCCTGCCAAAAATTGGTCCTTTCCTGACTCCACAAGATCCCAAAGGGGCAGGAATAGACGTTCCAGAGGCAGAAACCAATCCAGAGGAGGTGCCTACAGAGGGCGACAGTGGCAAGGTAACAACAGAGGCACAGACACAACCACTGCCACTACATCAACACAACCACAGTGACTTAACCCTAAATCCGCCTACCAGGGAACAAATAGCAGCTCCTCTAGGCGAAAAGTTAACCTTATTTTCAAAGAACTGGCACTACATAACAAAAGACAAGTGGATTTTACGAACCATAGATCAAGGTTACCGGTTCCACTTCCACACTTTACCAGTCAAAAGAGGAATGCCAAATCTACCTCCAAATCAAAAAACAGAGGCTCTACAACAGATAATGGAATTAGCAAACATGAGAGCTGTGGAAAGAGTGCCAACAGCAGAGCAAGGAAAGGGGTTCTACTCCAGGCTATTCCTAGTTCCAAGAAAGGAAAAAAGTTGGAGACCAATTCTCGACCTGTCCACCTTAAATACATACATCATTGTCCCAAAATTCAAAATGCTGACCCTACAGCAACTTCTTCCCATGCTGGGCAAGGAGTGTTGGCTGGTAACTCTAGATCTCAAGGAGGCATACCTGCACATCCCCATTCGACCAATCTGCAGAAGATACCTCAGATTTCTTGCAGGATCAGAGCACTATCAATTCTCAGCATTGCCCTTTGGCTTATCTACTGCGCCCAGAGTATTCACAAAATGCCTGGCATCAGTGATCGCCCATTGCAGACTACAGGGAATTCAAATTTACCCATACCTGGACGACTGCCTGCTACAAGGGGACAACAAAAGCAAGCTGACAACAGATTTACAAAGGGTCATTTACTTGCTACAAGCACTGGGATACACAGTCAATTTACAAAAGTCAAGGCTGATACCATCCCAAACAAGAACATTCTTGGGCGGAATTGGACACAGTAAAACAAATGGCATTCCTAACTACAGAAAAACAAAAGAACTCCTCTTTACTTCTTGGCACTAACAAAACTGAACAAGTTAACAGCAAGAAAAGTACTGCAGGCCTTGGGCTTCATGGCATCATGCATAATCTTGGTCCCATTTGCCAGACTACATATGAGAAAACTACAGTGGTACCTAAAGAATTTATGGTCCCAACACAGACACAGCCTAGAAACAGAAATCCCACTAATTCCAAGCTTAAAACAGGAGTTCCTATGGTGGGCTCAGGCATGCCAGTCAAACCCAGGCCTACCCTTTCACAGATGTCAAGCAAGCCAGACCATCACAACAGACGCTTCAGACCTAGGATGGGGGGCCCACATGCTGGACAAACGCGTGCAAGGATTGTGGACACAGGATCAACTTCACCTGCACATCAACCTAAAAGAAATGCTGGCAGTAAAACTGGCAATCCAAAAGTTCAGACCATTTCTCAAAGAGGGCCAGTTGATGATAAGGACAGACAACACCACAGTCATGTGGTACATCAACAAACAGGGAGGCACTCATTCATACCCCTCATGCAGAATGACTTTGGAGCTGTGGACCCTGGCACTCAGCTACAACATCCAGTTACAGGCAATATTTGTACCGGAAAAGAAAATACTCTAGCAGACATATTAAGCAGAACCACATCGGATGCTCACGAATGGAAGCTGCACCCGGACATCTTCAAGACCATCTCAAAGAAATGGGGAATGCCTCAGATAGATCTATTCGCATCACCTCTCAATCACCAGCTCAAAAAATTCTGCACAAGGACGTTCCACCCACTAGCATGGAAAGTGGATTCGCTCTCCTTCAGCTGGAAAGGCCTAACAGCATATGCATTCCCACCTCTTCCCTTAATACACAAAGTACTACTAAAAATCAAGGAAGAACGTCCAAGGATAATCCTGATAGCTCCAAACTGGCCAAGACAACACTGGTACCCACTGCTGAGGAGCATGTCTCGGAACAATATGTGGCCAATACCCCTGATGCCTTTGATGTTAACTCAGAACAACTACAGCATCATACATCCAAACCTAAAAACGTTGCAACTGACTGCATGGAACATCACATAGCAGCAGCTAATCCAGAATTTTCCCAAAGAGTTAAAGACATTATTCTTGAAGCACGCAGACCTTCAACAAGAAGGAACTATGCTGGAAAATGGAAAAGGTTTGTCATTTGGAGTACTGAAAGAGGAAAAGACGTGTCAAACATAGATATGGCTAACATTCTGGAGTATCTGGCCGAACTTCTTCATTCAGGCCTGTCCTACTCCTCCATCAAGATACATGCATCAGCTATTTCAGCAGAATACACCTTTGATCCACCTGTTTTTTCGCACCCTTTGCTCAGGCAGTTCCTCAGAGGAATCAAGAATGTAAAACCTCCAAGGAAACCACCATTACCAGCTTGGGACTTAAACTTTGTGCTGGAAAAGTTGACACTATCACCCTTTGAACCAGCAGCAACAGCAGACCTACAACACCTGTCATGGAAAACTGCTTTCCTACTGGCAATTACTTCAGCAAGGAGGGTTTCAGAACTACAGGCCTTAATGGCAGTGCAACCCTTCCTAATCTTCCACCAAGATAGAGTGTCCATGAGGACTAATCCTACATTTATGCCTAAGGTGGTATCCAGAGTGTCTTTAAACCAGGCAATCCACCTACCTACCTTCTTTCCCAACCCACAAAACAGAGGGAAAGAATACTGCATACCTTGGATGTACATAGACAGCTACGCTACTACTTGGACAGAACAAAAGTAGCAGAAAGACTGACCAACTTTTGTAGCCTATGCAACAGGAAGGGAAGGAAAAGCTATTTCCAAACAGACAATCTCCAAATGGATAGGAAATTGCATACGATTCTGTTACTCCTTCCATGGAAAACCAATTCCACAGAACATAAGACCTCATTCTACAAGGACAACAGCCACTACCACAGCCTTCTTACGAGGAGTGGCAACCAAAGACATTATTGAGGCGGCTACTTGGACCTCAGTGCATACATTTGCCAAGCATTATAATTTGCCTCTATATTCCAGATCCCGAACAGGGTTTGCCACTGCTGTACTGCAAGGGATCCTAAACACACCATAATCTACCTTTATCCTCCTCCCCTAGTTGGCTATGGTATTCTACCCAGTTGTTATGACTGCAGATGCATCCATGAAGGACATAGTACAGTTTTGTACCTACCATAAATGTAGATGTCCGAACTGGATAGCATCTGCAGTCAGGATTACCCTCCCTCCTTCCCCTCTGTGGTACTCCTAGGGTATTTACCCTCCTAATAGCTAGCTGGTGGGGGGGGGTCTTTTATGGTGTATTTGTTTGTATATATGTACATACATGCTTATTTTTGTGTTTACCTCTATCTTTTGGAAACATTGGCATCTATCCAAATTTTAGCCTTCAAGAGGGCTACTGGCATCTGGGGCAAGAAACACTGAGGAAAATGGCGTCGGCTGATGCCTTTATACCTGAAGACCAACAGAGATGACGTCGGGTGAAGTGCGACATCAGCCGAAGCCGGACCCGGACTTTGGAATCCGGCCGACTGAAGGGCTGCCTGACTACAGGACAACCCAGTTGTTATGACTGCAGATGCTATCCAGTTCGGACATCTACATTTATGGTAGGTACAAAACTGTACTTTTATCCGTGTCAAGGGAGGGGGATTTACTGATGGCTACGTTCATCAGTTCTTCAGTTACTGCCCCTGGACCAGTCGTAACTAAGTCCTGGCTGTACCAATAAAATGTTTCACCCTCCGGTTGCACTACAAAAGTATCCATTTGTCGCTCTGCTTCCATACCCTGCATAGTTGGAACTACGGCTATGCCAGATATCTGCATTAAGTCTCTGCCCAAGAGATTCACTGGGCATTTTGCAGAAACAACGATTTTGCTTTTCTGGGTCATCCCTGAAGCAGGGTCAGTTATCGCTATGTTGTGGGAGAGTGGCTCCCGATACAGCTGTCCATTAGCTGCTTTCACTAATATATAGTCTAGTGATTCTGAATTTTCTGGTAGTTTGGAAGGATGTATCAGGGTCCGTGAAGCCCCTGAGTCACACAGACATTTGACTTCCCTCCCCTCTACCAGAAGTGTAACTTCCGGTTTTGTGTCCAAGCTCAATAATGCCAAGTCCAAAATTTAATTTTCTTCATCATCTATGAATTCATGTACATCCTCTATCCTTTCCGTCACATCCTCTACCCTTGCTACCACATTTGCATTTGTCTTTTCCTGTTCATTCTTATCCAGTGATTCTTGACTATCATATAGTCATTCCTCACCCTCCTTATCTTCCGTGGTTACCTTCTTATTTAGCCTGCAGTCCCTTGCCAAATGTCCCTTTTTCCTGCATTTGAAACCTTCACCCCTTTTCTCTCTCTTCAAAAGTCTTCTGATCGTTTATCAGATTGTTTCCCTGGGTATTTTTCTTACCCTTCTTCCCAGTTTGTACTACAAAGACTTCTGACCCGTCTTCTACAAATACTTGAGTTTTCTTTTTCTTTTTGCTATTAAAATGCCTTTCGGCATGTCTTGCATATTCAAGTAATGACTGTAATCTACTTGTAAGATGATCTACCATGTGCTTTGTAATAAAGCTGCTAATGGGAGCAATACTGCCTTTTAAGAATACATTCTTTAGCTGTTGCTCATATGGGGAATCATGTGTTTGATCTTCAGGTATGTGTATTCCACAATGGTTATTAAAACATTCTAATAATCTGGCATAATATCTATCAACAGTTTCACCTTCTTGTTGTATGCATTGATTAATGCAAGTCCAATCAGCCCTAGGCTTCCATTTCTCAGAGATTCGGTCTGTCAGACCTTTCACTCTGTTGTCCAGTTCTGCGTTACTATGTGGGAGTGGTCTAAGCTCTGCGTCACGGGGATTCCAGTTGCCACTGATCATGTGCCAGTCTGGACCTACAATTTGTCAAACTACTTTTTCTACTTCTCCATTCAAATGGTAACTTCACCTCATGCCCTGTAAGTCTTCTAAGAATTTTCTAAAATTAACTTTTGGATGGGGAATTCCCTCTGTGGCTTTCCGGGTGTCTTCCGGTGTCCACGGTCTATATACTAGGAGAGTCGGATCCTGTCCTGCCTGTGGATTTGGTACTTCTATGAGTGGACATATCTCTTCCTCACTCATAGCTTGTGAATTTCTATTTATTTCATATAATTCAATATCCCCTCTCAAGTTGCATGTTCGAGACCTGGTGTCAATAAGATCCCTGACAAACGGTTTTGATTTTGCAGGAACAGCTGGGTATAGCGGAGGTGGATCAGCTTGTCCACTTGCTTCATATTCTGGTAAAGGATGCGGAGGGGGCAGAGGAGGGGCTGTCGCTATTACCAAGTTATTATCTTCTTTATCTAAGAACATTGCTTTTGAATTTTTAATCTTTTGTTCCCGGCGATTTGGTTCCTCAAGCCACCTGTGTGCCTGAGGGACTCCTAATTGTCGTTGCTTTTTTAGCTGAACTTTCGCTTCTGTTTTAAGTTGTCTAACAAGTTCAATAAGTGATTTATCTAAATTACCATCAAATTTGTATTTATCAACCCATTTTGTATAATACTTAACATTATCGGCACGCTGTAATTGCATATATTTCGCGTCTTCGGTTAGGGGCGGGTCTCGGGAACTTTTCGTGCACGGATTCCCATGTTGTCTTAGCCAAGTTAAAAATTGTTACGTAACCCTTCTTATCACGTGGTACCACGATTTTACACCTTTCCACAGTTTATCTAGAATAACTGTCTACCTATTCTGTTTCCCTGATCTATGACAAGACAGCAATCTTTTTGTCCCTGATCTGCACATGCAAATCTCCCTGACAAAACAGTACTGTAACAAGTCCCTGATCTAAAACAGAAAAAAGTTAAATTCCTCCTTACCTGACCCTCCATGAGTTGATCCACCGGAAAGTTGACTCGTCCTCCAATCCCAGATCAGAAACAGTGGCTGGCCTCTCTTTCGAACGACAATTCAGTCGGAGGTCTTTCAAAACAGAAGAGCCGATGTGGCCACTTCTCTATACGGGTACATGCCACCGGGCCCAATTCTGACCTGGGCCTAGAGTGAGAGGTACTTTCCGGTCCGAAGGACCAAACTGTCAAAGGAAAAATATACTTTAAAAATGATCAAAACACGGTAGGTTCAGGTTAAGGCACTTTAATCTTGCAGCAAGGAGACAAAAACGTGCTAATACAGAGTTTGTCTAACTAGAAACGGGAAATACTTACATTTTTATACACTAATAAGACATTGCCTACCAAGCTGACGTAGTGAATCACAAGTTTTGTCATCATCATTTACTAATAATTGCTTTCATAATATTCTGCTGATTTATCAGTTTTTGTGAGAAACTTCCTAAGGAAAACAACGTGGTCTTGGCTACCACCGGTTAGATATATGCAATGTTACCATTCAAGGTACAATGGCTAATTCAAGCACAAAGCAAGTAGTTCATTTCTCTAACCATCCTTTGTCTATATTATCTCTAAACTTCTGCAGCTGCACATGTTCTCATACTTCGAACAGAGCTGATTGTTTAAAATCATTACATTTACAGGATATAGCATTGTTCATTCATTCTCTCCTGACCTTGCAGATAACCACCTGCTTCTCAAGTACATTTCCAAAAGGCATAAACATGAATATTGCTGTGCTAGCAATTACTAGGTCAGAGGGCATCTTGCAAGTTTCAGAAAGCACACTGCAGTTTCAAAAAGCATCTTTTCAGTCTCATATGAAACTCAACTATATATAAAACAGCGCATATAAAACAGAATGAAAAACGTGTTAACTTATTTAGCTTCTAATTGGCATTAAGCATACACACATTAATACATATTTTTCTGACACAAGGCATACAGGAGATCACGGACTACAAAGTCAGGTCAGCACAGTGTGAGGCAGAATTGAATTCCTGGACAGTTTGAACATCATCTTTGGTAGACATGAGGAAAGAAACAACACGTTTATGCACTGAAGCTACCCACTGATGAGAATGATGCAATATTCAGCTTCAGCACAGAGGAGCTAAGATGAGAGCTAAGGAGAGTGACCCCAGGAAAGCTGCTGGCCCAGACAACATACTGGGCATGGTGTTAAAAGCCTGTGCTGATCAAGTATGCATAGTGCTTAAGGAAATATTTAACACCTCTCTTGCCATGGCAAAAGTACACTCATCCTACAAGGAAACTAACATCATCCCACTACCTAAGAAAACCACTCCCTCTAGCCCCAACTACATACCAGTCACTCTGACATCCACTGTTACAAAATGTTTTGAGCAGCTGATTAAAAAGCATCTTTCATAATGCCTACCTCCTGATTTTGACCCTCTGCAGTTTGCATAGAGCTAACTGATCCACGGATGATGCCATATCAGTAGCACTATCTCCCTTGAGCATTTAGAGGGCAAAGACAACTATGTGAGGATGCTGTTCATAGACATCAGCTCTGCATTTAATACAGTGGTACCAATGGAGCTGATAGAAAAACTGGCACATTTAGGAATCAGTAAATCTACATTTAGGAATCAGTAAATCTATCTGTAACTGGATCCTGGACTTCCTAATTGAGAGACCACAGAGGGTGTGTTCAGGTAAGAACACATTTAAGTGCATCACTGTTAACACCAGAGTTCCACAGGGATGTGTTCTCATCCCTCTGTTGTTCACCATCCTGACCCACGACTGCTATGCTAAGCACAAGTCCAACCATATCATCGTTTGCTGCTGATACCACAGTCGGGGGGGGGGCTCATTACAAAGGAGGATGAAAGGGTGTACAGAGAGGTGACATCTCTGATCATTTGGTGCGAAGGTAACAACCTTGACCTGAATGTATGCAAGACCAAAGAGATTATCATCGACTTAAGGAAAAGAACAAGCCACCCAGTGCTCAGGATCAGTGGTGAGAGTGGGGAGAGGGTTAAGAGTAGGGAAGTCCTGGGTGTAGACATCACAGGATCTCTCGTGGTTGGGAAACACCAGCCAACTGGTCAAGAAAGCTCACCAATGCCTCCACTTTTAAAGAAAGCTGAAAAAAGCGAAGCTTCCCCCTCATATTCTCTTCACCTTCTGTAGAGGTGCAGTCAAGCATACTGACAGCTTCACAGTGTAGTTTGAAAGCTGCACAGTTACAAAAAGGAGGGTGCTACAAAGAGTGGTGAGGGTTGCAGAGACGGTAAATGGTTCCAGTCTTCCATCGATGCACCGTCTTTATTCTGCAAGAAGCATCTTAAAGGCCACTAAAATAATGTAGGAAAACATGCATTGTGCACATGGACTGTTTAACCATCTGGCATTGGACATGAGATGCCGCAGCATCCGTTGCAGGACTATAAGATTCAATAACCATTTCTACCCTACAGTGATTAGACCTCTGAACTTAGTCCCAGGCCTCTGGAGACATAGTAAGTCAATTTTTTATTTATTTGTCCAATATATACTTACATATATTCCAAGTAAGTCCAATATTTATTTATTATGTTCATAGTCCGTATTTAACTTACTCAAGTACAATAGTAGACAAATAACTTGGGAATTTCAATCTGTAGTCTGTTTTGTATTACTTTTAAATAGGGTAGTTAGTTTAACTCTGGGTAGAGTTTTTTCATATACAAGTTTTGTAAATGTTTCTGCTCTTTCTTGGATGTATTGGGACTAGTATTGCATTTGTTGGTTATGTTTATTCCTCTACTTGTATGTGTTTTCACTTTCCTTTGTAATATCAAGAATTGAACTGATGCATGAAACTTCGTTTAGGCTACACGTGTGTAGTTCTAAATGACAATAAAGTTGACTTTGATTTTGACTATTTGTCCGCTGCTGCTTAGGCAAGGATTTTTTAATTGCCTCAGAGTATGATACTTTAGAGTTGGTTTATGAAGAGTGTGGTGTAGTTGATTCACACTCGCACAGGGTGTGTTTATTTGTGAGAATATAAACTTGAATTTGGCAATCTCTCATGAGTAGACATTTGAGTTAAGCAAAAGATTATCTGTGAGCATCAGGCAATTCTTACATTGCCGGAGTATGGTAAGTGCTTTGGCGTTGGCAATAGAGGAGAGATTAGCTGGCGACCTTCCATTTCTGAACAAGGGTGCAGTGTGTGTCGATGAAGAATAAGAGAATATAATAATGATTCAGCTCCCAAATTAAGTATGTTTAAAGAAAAACAGTAGACTTGTTTTGAGCAGTAAGTTAACAGTAAACGCTCCATATTCTATTCTCGAGGCATAGTTATCTCAGATTATTAGGCAACTGTGCAAGATACTGCATCATTCCTTGAAACCTCTGTAAAGCCTGCTTGTATTCTGAATTTGGCATTACTCATTTTCTGTGACTTTTCTGCATCAGGCATCATTTCCTCTGACATTAGAATTTGACCATGTATTTACAACTTTTCACTCTTATTCTACATGTTGTGACATCCCATCCCTGGGCCAGTAATCAAGGAGCCTGAATCCTTACCACTGACACTGGAGAGGGACGTTCACTTGGAACAAAAATGGATGCACCCAGTATTTGCAGATGCAGCTCTCTGCATCAAGCACAATTTCTCTTAAGAGCAAACAGGGAACACACTTATCCCAGGGTCTGGCTTTCTCTCTCGGTCTCTTCCTCAGGTCCCCAGTAAGGCTTCCCACTAGCACAGCTACAGAGTTGAGTTTTCAGCCGAGTGTCCAAGTCCACCACCACTCTCTGTGAAACCAGTGATCTGATGTTGTTAATCTTAGTTCATTCCTTACTGATCGGTTATCGGTTCCATCCTCGAAACTGAGCCGGCCATATATCAGGCTCATGTCAGCCAGAACCTCTTGAGCCAAGGTCCTACCCAGAATGATCTGCTCCCTGTTACCTCAGATCTCGTTTGCCGCGTTGCTGTACAGCTGTGTCAAGCCACTCTCGGTTACTTGTATTATTCTCCTACCCTATCGTATCCTTAAGACTCTCTCCCTTTAGTCTTTTTCCCTTTATTACCCTTTTTCTTACCTTTGAGGTATTTCTTCATTACCATCGTTGGTAATCCTTTCTTTTCTCTCTTCTTACCCTTCTGGGTCGCCTTTCTTCTTTTTCTTGATACTGTCGATGTTCATCGTGTTACCCTGCTGCAGTCATTACACTTGGGTTAGCCTGCCGTCAGGCGGTCCCGCAGTCTGCCTAAATTCCAAAGTCTTGGTCCGGCGTCGGTTGATGTCGCTTCTTCCCTGACGTCAGTGCGCCAGGGGTATATAAGAGGCATCTGACGCCATTTTCTTCAGTCTTTCTTGCTGCGCGGTGCCCGAAGCAGAAACAGTTTGCAAGTGACGGTCGGCCGAAACCTGAGATTTTCGATTCGAATTTCAGTCCGAAGTCTTCAATAAAGCTAAGTATCCCGTTGGGGAACCTTTTCTTGCCTCAGTCCGATGTCAGAAAAAGTTAACAATTGCATTTCTTGTGGGAAGCAAATACCACATAAGGACTTCCATTCCTATTGTATTCCTTGCCTAGGCCCAGACCACAACGTCATAGGTTGTCGGTTTTGTGCTAGGTTTAATAAACGAACTATCAAATGCAGTTTTGATTTTGCATGACGCTATTTTGGTAGGAAATTTAATTATATGATTCCGTCGGACCATCGACAACCGGCATGCATAAACGCAAGGATAAGGACAGGCAGCCTAGGAACAAGCCAGACTCCGAGGCCTCTGCTGGGCCTGTCGCCGGTTCTCCGGTTTTCAGTGAGGCACCTATGCAGCCCCCGACAACCGCATAACTGGAACCCCAGACAGCTGCGGATTCTCAAGCGGAGTCTACTAGGCCAATGCAGCCATCTTCATTAGGCCCTTCTGACACCGGAGCAGAAGTGGACCCCGCTGCAGTGGAAACACCCTCGGTTGCAGAAGGTGTCTTCAGACCAACTACACTCACCATTAAATCTTATGCTAAGCTTAAAACTCCTTTAAAACCAAAGAAGACTGTACATCAGTGTACAGTTCAAGGCCCCATGCCTAAGAAACTGATGCTTAAGATGGCTGAAGATTTGATTACCCTAATCAGGGGTTCCCATCCCCCTCCTGATAAAAGACCAAGACAAGAGGAGGATTATGCTTCCTCTGACCAGATTTCAATTTCCTCAGATTCTTCTGAGGGACAGGATTACACTTTTCCACCTTATGAAGACTCTGATGCTGAAGACTCTATTCCCTCAGCATCTCCCCCTGAAGACTACTCCTTTGAGGAAACTTTACATACCATGAGGGAACATTTCCACTGGGAAGGCCAGGACTACTCTGATTCTAAGAAAAGGCTCCGAGAGTTCCTTTTACTACCCCAGCACAGACCTCTTGCTATCCCTCCAATTTTAGAAATTGTGGATGATGTTTACTTGGAGTCTAGTCTAAATCCAGACCCTCTACCACCTGCTCCAGCCAAACCAGACAGATACTACAGAGTACCTGACTCACACAAATTCCTTTATAAAAGCTCTGTGGCTGACCCAGAAACAATTTCCCAGGGTCCTAAGGGAGCTAAAGCTTCTATGACTAAAAATCCTGTGCCCTCTGAAAAGGATTCCAGAGCCCTAGACAGATGGGGAGCGAAAATGTACACCTCAGCAACTCTGGCTATGAGAGCATTAAATTGTCAGTTTCACATGCTGAAATATCAGCAATTTCTAATGTCTCAATTAAAACAAAAAATGAGCACACATTCTGAACAGTCTGAATTAAAGGAAATGCAGGATCTGTTGCATGCAGCTGAACAGGTGGGCAAGCATACTTTACAATGTGGATTTGATTCATTGGAAGCTTCCTGTAGAGCAGCTGTTACTGGCTCTGTCATACGTAGACATGCTTGGTTAAAAGAACAAACCCTTCCTGATCATGTTAAAGCAAAATTATTGGATGCACCTTTACAGCAGGATGTATTACTTGGTGTCAAAGCAGAGGAGGTTTTAAAGAATATGGAGGATAAGGCAAAGTCTATGCAGACAGTCAAAGATTTTTTTACAGGTACAACCCCCTCGTTCCAACAGAAATTGGCCAACAAAAAACTGGTCCTTTCCAGCTTTTGACAGATCACAGAGAGGCAAATACAGACGCCCAAGGGGCAGAGGCCAGTCACAAGGCCCTTACAAACCTCGCCAATGGGGGTTCTGCTACCCAGAAAGGAGGAGAAGACAGACCCCAAGCTAGCAGAAGACAAACACAATGACTCAGTCCTCAAACTACCAAGCAAATCTCTCCTGGCAGCTCCCTTGGGAGGAAAATTAGCATTTTTTGCAGACAACTGGCACATCATCACAAAAGACAAATGGGTCCTAAACATGGTCTCTCAAGGATACAGATTCCACAAAAGACAAATGGGTCCTAAACATTGTCTCTCAAGGATACAGATTCCACTTTCATACCTTACCAAGGATAAAAGGAATGCCAAACCTGTCACCAAATCAATGGGCAGAGGCACAAAAACAAATTACAGCGCTCGTGGACATGAGACCCATTCAACAGGTACCTACACAGGAGCAAGGACAAGGATTTTACTCAAGACTCTTTCTAGTCCCAAGAAAGGACAAAGCATGGAGATTCATTCTGGATCTTTCAATTCTGAACACCTATCTGCAAGTACCAAAATTCAAGATGCTAACACTACAGCAGCTTCTTCCCTTGCTGGGCAAGAATGCTTGGCTAGTAACGTTGGACCTCAAGGAGGCATACCTGCATGTCCCTATCAGACAAAATTGCAGAAGATACCTCCGCTTCATTGCAGGTTCAACGCATTATCAATTCTCTGCACTGCCCTTTGGCTTATCTACTGCGCTCAGGGTCTTTACAAAATGCCTGGCACCAGTAATTGCATACTTCAGACAAAGAGGAATTCAAATATACCCATACCTGGACGACTGCCTTATTCAAGCAGAAAGCAAGGACATTCTTTTAAAGCATCTGGCATTTGTCAAACACCTTCTAAGTTGCCTGAGGTACACAGTAAACGAAATGAAATCAAAACTAGTGCCCTCACAAAACATAATATTCCTGGGTGCCAGCTTGAATACAACGGCCCAGATGGCTCATCTCACGCCAGACAAGCAACAACAGCTGACTCAATATTTCAAAATAATGGCAACAAAGACCCAACTCCCTGCAAGAAAAATTCTGCAGGCCTTGGGATTCATGGCATCTTGCATACTACTAATACCATTTGCAAAACTGCATCTGAGGAAATTACAATGGTTCCTGAAAAGCATATGGACTCAGCACAGCCACAGCTTGGAAACAATGATACCACTCATTCCCTGCCTTCAACAGGAGTTTCTATGGTGAGCACAGGCATGTCCCCTCAACAAGGGTCAGCCTTTCACCTGACCCACAGCCAGGCAAACTATGACAACAGATGCATCGGACTATGCCTGGGGAGCACACATGGCAGGACAGGGCAAATGGACTACAGATCAGAGGCATCTGCATATCAATCAAAAAGAAATGCTAGCAGTACAGAATGCCCTAACAGCTTTCAAGGACCTCTTACACCCAGGACAATTAATAATAAAGACTGACAATACCACAGTAATGTGGTACATAAACAAGCAAGGGGGCACACATTCCTACCCTCTGTGCAGGCAAGTAATGAACTTGTGGAACACTGCACTGTCTTACCAGGTTCAATTACAAGCACAATTCTTGCCAGGAAAGAAACACATTGGCAGACGACCTAAGCAGAAATATCATGGATCCACACGAGTGGAAACTAGATCCACAAGTATTTGCAATGATAGCTCAAAAATGGGGACGCCCAGACATAGATCTGCTTGCAAGCCCCCAAAACTACCAACTTCAAAAATTTTGCACAAGGACATTCCATCCACAAGCTTGGAAAGTGGACGCCCTTTCATTCAGTTGGAAAACATTAACAGTGTATGCCTTTCCTCCACTGCCTCTCCTGGCAAAGGTACTGCTGAAAAGTCAGATTAGAGAGACCACAGCTGATGCTCATTGCACCAGACTGGCCACACCAGCATTGGTATCCAATTCTAAGGAACATGGCCCACAGCCCACCATGGATTTTACCACAAATTCCTCACCTGCTCACCCAGCGAGACAATCTGATTCTACACAGCCAACTCAAGACTTTAAACCTGGCTGCACGGCAAATTACCTAAACAACCAGCCAACACCGCTATCCAAAGCTGTTATGGATGTCATTCTGGAGGCCAGGAGGCCCAGCACCAGGAAAACCTATTCAGACAAATGGAAAAGATTTTGCGCCTGGAACCAGGCTAAAGGCCAAAATCCCCTTGATCCAAACATTCCTCAGATTCTACAATATTTAACTGAGATGTTGCACAAAGGACTTTCCTTTTCATCTATTAAGATCCACGCCTCAGCAATTTCAGTTCATTACAACACGGATCATCCTTTATTCTCACATCCACTCCTAAGACAGTACCTCAGAGGGGCTAAGAACATCAGACCGCCAAGAAGAGCTCCAACACCTACCTGGGATCTCAACTTTGTTCTGGAAAAGCTTACACTGGCGCCCTTTGAACCAGCTTTTTCAGCTGATTTAAAATGTATTTCTTGGAAAACTGCCCTGCTACTAGCAATAACCTCAGCTAGAAGAGTCTCAGAGCTACAGGCACTAATGGCAGTGGAGCCTTTCCTCATTTTTCATCAAGACAAGACAGTCTCTCTACGAACTAACCCTTCTTTTATGCCAAAGGTGATATCCAGTGTGGCCCTAAACCATTCATTTGCCCACCTTTTTCCCAAATCCCCAGAACAAAGGAGAAAGACTCTGGCCTCAAATGCTAAATCAACCGTGGATCCTCAATCCATCCCCAACATTGATCTCCCATCCACAGTGTCTGACTCACTCCAATCTAACAACCCGTGAAACTGACAACTTGATTTCTCCACTTCCAATGATTGCCAGGCAGGAAAACCTCTCGTTCCCAGTGCGCAATATTCTTATTGCATCTCCTAAATCGTCCACCAGACTAAATCTAGCTCAATAAATGGAAAAGGTTTTCTCTATGGGCAGCAAATAAACAATTAGACCCTTTGTCAGCCCCAGTTCAGGTGGTTTTGGATTACTTATCACATCTTCCACTCTGGGGTGTATGCCTGTACTATTAGTGTGCATTTGGCTGGCATTTCAAATTTCCACATTGTTTTTCAGGATTCTTCGCTCATGTCACATAGACTCTGTAAACCTTTCTTGAAGGGGGTTCTTCACCTAAAACCTCCCTTTAGAGAACCAGTACAACCTTGAGATTTGGCCTTGGTCCTGCAAGCCCTTTGAACCTGGGTCTTCATGTGATTTAAAATATCTTTCATGGAAAACTTTGTTTTTGATTGCAATCGCATAAGCCAGATGCTTGTCAGAACTTCATGCCTTGTGCATCAAACGTCCCTATCTTATCTTCCATAAGGGTAGGGTATCACTGAGAACTAACTCTTCCTTTTTACCAAAAATGGTGTCAGAGCGGTGTATCAGCCAGTCCATTGACTTTCCAGCATTTTTCCAAACCACTCTAACGAGGGAGAGTATTGCCTGCACTCCCTGGATGTTCATAGGCAAATACAGTTTTATCTGGACAGAACAAAATCTACCTGTAAATCAGACCAACTATTTCTGGCTTTTTCTGGACCAAGACTAGGTCATCCTGTCTTAAAAGTTACGGTGGCTTTGTGGTTGAGAAATTGTATTGCCTTTATCTACAACAAGAACAATGTCACCTTCACTCGTAGAGTGAAATCACATTCTACAAGGTCTATGGCAACTTCAGCAGCTTTCCATGCTAGGGCTTCCCTCAATGATATTTGCTCAGCTGTGACTTGGGGCAAACCTCATACCTTTATTGTCCATTACAAATTGGATTTGGCCTCCAGAGGTAGAGCTTCTTTTGGCTCCATGGTGCTCAGGAATGTCCTTCCATGAGGGCCACCCAGAGATACAGGTAGCTGGGGACTCTGTCCCATCAGTAAGGAATGAATGAAGATTAACATCAGATCAGAAGTTATGTCTTGCCATAACGTTCATCTATGTTGTTGATCTTAGTTCATTCATTACTCCTCACCCTCAGTCCCCCTCCGGAGGTTCCTAGTTGACCTCATATACTCCTTTATTGTAGGTCTGTTATGACCAGAGGTGGCCTCTGCTTTTGTCTATCAATTTGCAAACTCAATCTGAGGTAACAGGGAGCATTCTGGGTAGGACCTTGGCTCGAGAGTTTTTGGCTGATGCGAACTTGGTATATGGCTGGCTCGGTTCCGAGGATGGAACCGATAACCCATCAGTAATGAATGAACAAAGGTGAACAACACAGATGGAATGTTAAGGTAATACATAACTTCTTTTTTTGTGTCCGTGCTCCAAGTAGCTGACACACACGCTTTGAGATTTGATTTGCACACACCTGGAAAATGCTGGCACAGGTTTACTACCTGTGCCCCTTTCTGCCCAGACTATAAGTTAGTTATTGCCACTAGACGCTCCCAAGCCAGCTGCTCTAATGCTCTTACAAGGCTACACGATTATGCTGAATGAAATTAATATTAGTATGAATGATAGTTTGACCAGTGCAGTAAGGCTTTCAGGAGTGGCCATAGAATTACCAAACAGATGAAAGTACTTTCAAAGGTTAAACTATTTTCTAAAGAACCAGCCACAATGAAATGTTAAAAGAGCTTGAAAATACTATTTACAATAAACACCAATGTCATTCTCACCTACCTAATTATTAAAATATCTTTTTTGTCCTAGATTACAGAATGACGTCACAAACATCTGGTCATCCGATTTCTGGTTCTCATGTAACCCCCCCCCCCCCCCCCCCAAAGCCACAGTGGCTATTAGCTGTTGGGGGTTTAGTACACAGATGTCAATAATACACACACAGAGCCTTGCTAAGATCTGCTATTGGAAGTCATAAAGCCATAAAACACTACTCTTCCTACAGGAGCTAATAAACCATACTTCTTACAGACGTTGCATCTCTGGCTTAATTCAAAACTGTGAAATAACAGCTTTATGGCCTAGGCCCAATAATTTAATTTCTTACTATTTTTAAAGTTTGAGATTAACCTCTTCTTTTCCAGTATCTTCTGTCAACATATGCACATTTAAACAGTTACAATAATGTATGTATATTTCTTTTTCTGTCCAGCAGGAAACACTGGTGATGCAATTTTTAACACAAGTAACTTTACAAATCCTTGTTTAACATGAGCATCTGTACAAATCAGTTGGATATACAAATGACATAATTCTTTACGAAATTCCAGCTAGCTGTCCTGGCGTATGTTGCACTTCCACTGCCCTACTTCTCCTGGCATAGCATGCACTACCTCACTTAGTCGCACGTGATGTTGTTTTACAAGATATTTTCCTGTGTTAATCTGTGTAACAGCTATACCATTTTCGTGTCCTGTTTTTTGTCTGACCTTGTACTAATAAAACATTTAATTATGTTTACAGCATTTTCAAAAGTCCTCATTCACCTGGGCAGCAGCTCTTTGAAACACCACTTAGTTATTCCAAACACAAGGCTAAGGAGTCCTGTACTGCCCAAATGATGCATTAAATGTACCAAGTCTGGAGCTTATTCCCTCTGCCTTTACCTTTATCTGTTCATAGGTAGGTACTAGGCAATTGGCCCTAGGGCCTATATAAGCCTAGCCAAATGGTACCCTGGCTTTTGCCACCCAAGAAAATGATTTTCCTGTGCCCCTGTCAAGCAGAGCCACAGAAGTGATCCCTGGGGTGAATTTCCTATCTTCCCATCCAATCATCAAGATTTTTCTTGAAGAGTGCTAATGAGGAGCTTTGTTTGATATAGATAGGTAGTTTGTTCCAGAGTATGGGCGTCTCTGAGACAGGAATCTATCCCTCCAGCATGTTCTGTTTAGTGTGGTGACAAGGTTTAGGTTCCTAGGGCATGTAGCTCGGAGGGATTGGCATTTCTTTACGTGGAGCATGTCCTGTCCAACAGCTCTGGGTTTGCCTGTATTGAAAATAACATAGCATTTAGCATTGTTGAAACAGTTCAACTGTAATAAAGAACTGATGCTGTCTTTTAATCACTTAATTCCAATTTTATTTAGTCTTTGTTGACTGGGTTGGTCGCATTAGGCTAGTGGCCTCTCTTCATGGGATACCTGAGTTGATGTATGCAATAATGGTGAAGTTTGACCAGGGTATCTGGGAACTTCCCTGTGCTCTTTTTCATAGGTTCTGTGGGATCTTTTACTTCTTCCTAAGCTACCACCAACTTGAGCAGCTAGGACCTTGTTTTAATGTTTCCTCCAAAGTATACCACAGTCAGGAGTGCAGCACCCACATAATGCTGCACCACCTGGAGTAGGAATAGAACTCACAGCCTTCTGGTTCTCCAGTACCAAAAGTTAGTATGCTACTTGTTGAGCCACTGACACTGCAAGATTTTTTTTTGATTTGTGCAAATGCAGATTTTTTTACTGCAGGGTAATCATATTATTTACATATTTTCTTGGCTTTTAATTGCATTTTTATACTTTCCATTCAATTCATCTATCCATTTTCAGTTAAAACTCTTTTCTTTAAATGGTCATGTGGATCTTGGAGTCAATCCCAGTAGTCATTTTGATGCAATGCATGGTAGATTGTTTTAGATGGAATACTGGTCTATCACTGAATACACATGCACACTTGCACCACATTGCATGCCCTACTATGAGTCATTTTGGGAGTTAATCATTCAACTAATGCATGTTTTTGGGAGGTGTATAGAAGCTGGAGCACCTGGAAAAAATGTTGAATCTTATTCTTGGTAAATACTGTTACTACAACAATAATGCATGTTCCAGAAAAAGTATAAAGATTCATTTATATTTGTTTTACTGGATGGGTGGGCTGGTGCAAAGACTGCTTTCAGCCAAGACCTGGGCTAGAAAGGCAAACATGCACATTACAGTCAATGTAGTCAACGTTATGCATAACATTAATATACAGAGTTTTTGAGTAGGTCTTCCTTTTGTGATGCAACAAATGCACACATTATAGAAAAATGATTTATGCAGAGCTGTTGTATCTAGTGATTTTTTTGTGTTACTAATCATACTCAAAGCATGTGCATTTGTTGTCCCAAGGAGTAGTTGCATGAGATGCTTCTTAAATTTTTCCAGTTCTGTAAGTTTTCTGATATTCTATGATGTAGAATTCCAGGCTGCTAGAGTTAGCTTTGAAAATGTTTTCACCTATTATGTTTTTGAAATTCAGCCTGACCACGGAGTCTGTATCATCTGCGGATGACTATGGGGGGATATGTAAATTCTCTGTAGTGGAAATGTCTTACTCTAGAAGAGCTGTAAAAGTCAGCGAGACATCTGTAGGGAAGTAGATAATAGAGTGTGATCCTGGCAGTTATAAATGACCAGCTGGCTTCTTGTAATGAATTGTAGTGTTTTTCCCTAGGGCCATCCAAGAATATGAATGTGCAGATTTTGTTGACCGTGATCTAACGTTTGTGTGTTTGCTTGTTTTAGTATGTGTGTGTTTGCTTGTTTAGTATGTGTTTGCTTGTTTAGTATGTGTTTGTGTTTGTGTGTGTGTTTGTGTGTGTGTGTTTGTGTGTGTGTGTTTGTGTGTGTGTGTTTGTGTGTGTGTGTTTGTGTGTGTGTTTGTGTGTGTGTTTGTGTGTGTGTTTGTGTGTGTGTGTTTGTGTGTGTGTGTGTGTGTGTGTGTGTGTGTGTGTGTGTGTGTGTGTGTGTGTGTGTGTTTGGGAGGCAGGGTGAGTTCATTGCAAGAGTAAGACAGTGCTTTAGTCTGGGTATTATTTGTAGTGCCTGGACTTGTGTAATTTTCTGTTAAGTTACACTACTATACAAGTAATTGTCTGTGCATGGGTGGTTAATGCAAAATTTTAATCTACTGTTATTCCTAAGTTTTTTTGTTTGATTACTGTTGACAAAGGTATTCCATAAGCGTCGGTGATGGGATAAAGGTATTCCATAGAGATCAAGAATGGGGTTGTTCTGGTTTTCTTTGTGGCATTAACCACCAAGGATTTTTTTACGTAGTTTGTTACGAAATACATTTCAGTCAACAAGTTTCTAATTGATGCGCAGTCATGTCGGAGTTGTTCATGCATTTTGGAGACCGATGATAATGTCATCTATGTTTAGTTTTGAGGGCACACCAGCAGAGAAGGCATCACATTGAGGCATTCTTGACTAGGTTTGACTGCAAAGGTGCTGTTGTTGAATTATGCTGGAAACCATTTAAGGATAGTGTTCCTAAAACCAAAGTTAGATATTGCACTGGGTGGGAAAGTGTGGTGGACTAATTCAAAGACTCTCTATACATCTCTGAAGGTGGCCCCTATCAGGCTTCTTTTGTCCATGGCTTCATAAATACAGTTTGTAAATGTAAGTAAGACTGTTTGCGGTTTGTTGTGAGAGCCATTGCTGGTTGTTAGAAAGGAGATCATATTTTCCATTACTTGATTGTAGAGTATTTTCCAGAGTTTTTACAAAGGAGAAAAGTACAACTATTGGTCTGTAATCGGAGGCTGAGAGTGGGGCACTTTGAGGATTGCTACGTTTATGACATTTTTCCAGGAGGCAGGCAGGCTGCCTGTGATATTATGTTGTAGACATGCTGTGGTGATTCACTAACCATGTGGAGTATCCACTTAATGCTACTGAACTGATCATTAGCATTTGACATATTTATACAAGCCAAGTAGCATTCTGTTCTCGTTTTCATTTAACACCAGGTCTTCATATGAGAAAGTTTCCAAAGTCATCATTTCCCTCCTCATCCGATTTTGTTACAGGTTTCATGAAGAAAAGTTGTGTGTTCTGCCAAAGATTCATCCTAAAATGGGTTGTGACATTCTCATCAACTTTTGGAATTTGATCAGTTTGTTGTCTGCATGGCTACTCCTTTTTCCACTTGGAATTACTTTGCTGCATAATACATGTTGGATTAGGCTTTCAGATCCAGAGCATCTTTGGAGCCACTGTGTTTGGGGGTATTTTGGCATAGGTCCTCCTATCTGGAAGTGCTCGATTTGCTGTTCTAGTGGTTATTGAGGATGGAATTACTCCCCTCAGACACAGATGTTATTCACTTACCATAATGATAGATATTTAGGAGTGGAGTCTTCCTCAGTAATGGCCCATCCCACCATACCCTCAAGTAAGAAACCTTTTGGGGTTTTATTTCCTCCCTGTGCCTTTTTTATAGTGTATTCTAATAATTTTTGTTTTCTCTTTTTCTGATTGAAAAATTGTGTACACTTGATGTTTTACTTTACCTGCAAGTATAAGATTTATACTGTTTATTTTAAGGTGATTATTGGTTTCTGTGGGAGTTTCAGTCCATGTAATGTATTTAATGGACAATGGTGAATGTCTGAGTTTCTCTACTAAGGCCACTTTTTACTACTGTTCTTCTAATTGCATCATGCTTCTAGAGGCATGAGTTAATCATGTCTGTTATTTCCATTGATTAAAATCTTCATTTGAAAAGTTTGACTGGAACACTTGCTAGTTTTGCATTTTTTTTTTCTTTGAGGTTATGATCATTTGAGGTGACAGAGAAAGTTTACAGCATTTTAAATGTTTTGTTTTTTTAATTGTGATTTTTGGCACCACTTTGTATATTAAACATTTCTGAGAGGACATTTTCATAATATTTATTTATTCCTTGTCCAAGGCTGTTTTATGCTGTTTCTAATCATTTGCAACTGAAACTAGTGTTTGTTTATTAAAACAGGTGGACTTCTGTGACCTGTATTTCGTGCTTTGAACTTGTTACTGACACTACTGTCATTTTTAGTAAGTGTAGTATTCAGTGTAGTATCCCTGCAGAAGTAGACTTCAAATTACTGTTTAGTTGGGTTTCTCCATTTTTATTGGCCTGACCTTGCAGACAGTATTTGGCATTGATCGGGTCATTATTTTTTCCCTGACTTGACAGACTCTGATATGTTGCCTACCCACACCATCTTTCCCTTGGGCACCTAAAAAATGTAGAAATAAATCAAGAAATATGCCTCTACCTACAGCTTGTGACTCAACAGTCACCTTGACTGTTGGACCATTCACTCTTTTTGTTAGTACATGACACAAGGGTCAGACATGTCCTCTGCAGGTACACCCTTGCCTGGTTGAGGTACTGGAGAAACCAAGCTGTTCATGTGCAGGGGAGGCAGGTGTACAGAATCTGTTGCCAGTGCTAGGTCTCCCCACTGGGGTTCTCCCACTAGTGTAATGCATGCAAAAAAAACATAAGACCCACAGCTTTGCTGGGCATCCGTGTCCGACTTGTGTTCCCTCATGAGCTGTTGGCCAAGTCTATAGCCATTGTTCAGGCAGCTGATTACAGGGTGCAAACCCAAGTTATGGTTAACAGTGCTCCCACCTCGTTTAACTATCCAAGGATACTGATTTTGATGGGAATCCAGAATCTGAGGTTTCAAAGTATCTAGTCTAATTGGTCAGTTTTCTCTGAGCGCAAACTGGTTCAGAAACCTAAACAGATGTTTTTTCTTTTTCTTCACAAATGCTGCCTAGATTAATGGATGTATTTGGTTGGGAGCCATCATCAGCTCACCCAGAGATCAGCAGGGTTTATGATCTTTTGGAGGATGAGGCCACGGATGTTGAAACCTTCCCTGCATTGAACCTGATGTTGGAGGAGGATTTTAAGGAGGCTTGCAATTCTTTGCTGAATTAGTCTGTCTAAAAGTGTTTAATATATTCAGGGTGTACGCAGTCTTAACTGGTCTCCAAGCCCCCTTTATCTGTGGATCCTACTTCTGTATCCACAGTGATCTCTTTCAGTAAAAAAGATGGTCTTCTTCAAACCCAGTCCTTTCAGATAAACCATTCAGATGGCTAGAATCTCAAGGAAAGAAGCTGAAGCAGTCCAGCATGGTAGTTAGTGTTTAACTACCGGTGTTTTATGTGGAGGTTTTGAGGTGTGTGTGTAGTTTAGATGAGTTTGCTACAGCTTTATCTACTGAGTAGAAAGTCTTTGTCAAGGATATTGCTTTCAGTGCTTTTCAAGTGTCTAAACATGCATTAAAGAGTACCTTGGAGGGGGCCGATACTGTTTCTAGAAATGCAGTGTTGGTGGTGGTGATAAGAAAATATGCTTGGTTGCACATCCAAAACTTTTCTGATGAGTTAAAAAAAAGAGATTATGAATGCTCATCTGTATTCTGACTGTGTGTTTGGTACAGCAGCTAATCAGATCTTTGAACACTGGGAAGAGAGGTAAACTGATGCAAACAGTGTTGAAAATGCTCCATATTTCCAAGTTTCTCTCCAATAAGCAAAATAATATTCAGTGGCCCAACAAACGAAAGTCCCAGCCAA
Organism: Protopterus annectens; assembly: GCF_019279795.1. Classification (NCBI taxonomy): domain Eukaryota; kingdom Metazoa; phylum Chordata; order Ceratodontiformes; family Protopteridae; genus Protopterus; species Protopterus annectens. Next base: position 1,374,866,748 of record NC_056737.1, read on the forward strand.
ACAAAATCCAAGGCACCAAAAGGAAGTGGCTGGACAGAATTTTTGAGAAGCCTAACGAGAAAGGTTCCTTTCCCGAAAAGGATAATCCCCTTTTAATCTGTGACTGTGTTGAGGCACCCATCATAAGTCCCCCTCCAGGTGTCACATTTCGAAAGTTTGCTGTAAACAAGGTGGCCTGGCTATACATAGTTTTTGACAAATGAGTGCTCAACATTGTTGGCAGAGAAAATAGGTGGCAGTGGAAAAGACAACTATCTTCATTCAGTGGGGTTCCCTCTCACCTCCACACCAGACTTTATTCTCTCCTATACTGGCAGATGATGGACTTGGGGGGGGGGGGGCATAGAACTGGTTTCTAGAATTTTCCTAGTTCCCAAAAAAGAATGGTCATGGAGACCAGTGTTGGAGCTATCCTTCCTGAATACATTAAGGTCCCTAAAATAGTGTCCCACTCTCTGGCTGTTGGTATTTACATGTTTCCTTACTTGGATGACTTGCTGATCTGCACAGTGTCTGGTGTTTGGAAGCACTATAGAAAGTCTCTACCTTGGTCTCCAAGTTGAACATTCAGAAATCCTGCCTGACGCACTCTGAAAGACTTGTCTTCTGGGAGCTTGACACCGACAAAAAAAAAATGGCCTTTTTTCAAAGCAAGATCCTGTCTTACCAGACCATGTTTCAGGAATTGTCCAGGAGGAGTGTCACTTCGGTAAGAGAATTCCTAAAAATTCTAGAACTGATGGCATACATGGTTCTCTTGAAAATTCAGTGGTATGTTCAAATCATGGACTCTGCAATTACATTCCCAGAATCCCACTTGCTGGTGCTGCCCTTCATCAGATGAGAGTTACAGTGGTGGAGAGCACAGTTTAGCATCAGTCCGACTTCCCTTCTTCCAGTCTGTTTTGGTGCAGTCAGTTCCAGGCTTCACTTGGGGAGCTGTATCAATGGAAGTGCAAGTGCTGACCACTTGGTGGCCCAAGGATGCATAGAAGCACTTCATTTTCAAGGAAATGTTGGTGGTGATGCACGCTTTTGAAAATCCTTTACCACTTATGGACTCTGGGTCTTGTTCTTGTGGTAATGGACAACACCACAGTCATCTGGTACCTCAACAGACAAGGTGGTACAAGGTCCACCTGTACGAGTGGCAGCTGAAGGCAGTGGTGTTCCTGGAATCTAGTCTAGAAGTGGGGAATGCCTCAAATAGATCTATTCTCCTCATTTACAAACGGACAGCTGGTGAAATTCTGTTTCAGACATCTTAAAAGGCATGCTTGGGGGACAGAAGCATTCTCATCCCCTTGGACGGGAATGTTCCTGTATGCGTTACCACCCTTTTCACGGATTTACAAGGTGCTTTTGAATTTTCAGAAAGAAATACCAGATATCACTGTGGTGACCCTTGATTGGCACAGGCAATCTAGGTTTGATGGTATTGGCCAAGGGCAGTTAGCACAGACTTCCACACAATCTGGAGTTGCTCACACAGTCCTTGGGATGACTGGTGCATCCCATTTTGGAGTAATTACAACTGACAGATGGGATGATTCAATCTTGACTCCATTTAGGTACTTGTTTCGTAAGAATGTGTGACAAGTGTTAAAGGGGGCCAGAAAACCTACTACTAGAAAATCGTATGTTAACAAATGAATGAGATGTTTCAAGTGGTGCCTAAATGAGGACATTGTGTCCCTTGAGGTTAACATCCTCCTGATCTTGAAATATTTGAGCTGCTTCAGGATGGCTTGTCATATAAATCTAGTAAGGTGCATTTAGTAGCAATCTCTGCTTGTCTTCTCTTTTTTTATAACAGTTCACAAAAGTTGCATTTCGTATGAGATCTCCTCATAAGCACATTTTTTTCTTTTATGGAATCTCAATTGTGTTCTGGAAAAATTGATCCGGTCACCTTTTGAGTCAACCACTCGGGCTGATCTGAAGTCCTAAGGTGGAAGACTGTTATCATTGTTTTGACATCTGCAAGGCAAGTTTGAGCTGAAAGCTCTCCTGGTGGGACAAACTTACCTGAATGCCCATAGGGATGGGGTTGTGTCATGCACTAACACCTCTTTCATGCCAAAAGTGGTCTCTGAATTCACTCAGTTAATTTCCATGCTCTTCAGAGAACCCAAGAATAAGGGATAGATTGATTCTTCATACCTTGGATGTGCATCAGCAGCTTGTGTACTACCCTGTCGTAATGAGACCCTTCAGTAAGGCTGAAAAGCTTTTTATTTCCTACGTAGGTTGACCCTTCTTTGTCCCTATCTCCAAGCAAACCATTGCTTGTTGGTATTATTTTTTGTTACACCCACAAATCCAGGCATGGTAAAGGCATATTCCACCAGGGTCTAGTTCTCTTCTGTGGTATATTGGAAATAAGTGAGTTCTAGAAGTATTCTAGAGGCAGCAACTTGTTTTTTTGTCTGTACCTTTACAAAGCATTATAAGCTAGATGACTTTTCTAAATCCGGAGCAAGCTTCACTAGGGCCATTCTCCAGGAGCTCCTGGACCCTTATCCCTCGACTACCAAGCTGGGTAAGCTTTGGGAATCTACCCATAAGTCACTAAGGCAGTGTGTTTGAACATGTTACAGTTGCACAAGACCTACTTACATGCAACAGTGGATGCTGTTAGAGCACACTGCCTTACTGACAGCACCCACTCACCATCCCTGTTTTTGGATGCACATAATTTGGTGTTGGAGATGCCATTGCTTATGCTCAACCACCTGTGTGTGTGTTTGTGTGTGTGTGTGTGTGTGTGTGTGTGTGTTTGTGTGTGTGTGTGTGTGTGTGTGTGTGTGTGTGTGTGTGTGTGTGTGTGTGTGTGTGTGTGTGTGTGTGTGTGTGTTTGTGTGTGTGTTTGTGTGTGTGTTTGTGTGTGTGTGTGTGTGTGTGTGTGTGTGTGTGTGTGTGTGTGTGTGTGTGTGTGTGTGTGTGTGTGTGTGTGTGTGTGTGTGTGTGTGTGTGTGTGTGTGTGTGTGTGTGTGTGTGTGTGTGTGTGTTTGTGTGTGTGTGTGTGTGTGTGTGTGTTTGTGTGTGTGTGTTTGTGTGTGTGTGTTTGTGTGTGTGTGTGTGTGTTGGAGCAGTAGGTGTTTACAAAGTTTTCATTTTTCATCTTCTCTTCCTTATGGACCCCAGAAAACTGAAAGGGTCCTTTCTGTTGGTCTAAAAGGCAGTTCCTGTGCTGCCAGGTGATTGGTCCATCACAGACAGGCAGTGGGAGGGACTCTGAGCTTTGGTAGAATCCCAGAGGAATGGTAACAGGGCACTATTTATCAGTGTGCCAGTTTAGGGCATTCTGTGAACATTTACTGATCTGATGTTGTAATTTTCATTCTAAGTGTATGTGCTACAGATCTGACTCTGCTTCATACCACAGACTAACTGATCCAACTGTCAAGCTCCTCCCTCTACCTATGTTGCCCCAGTCAGCCTGCAATACCCCAGATCGTGTTTGCCGCTATCTTGCACAAACATGGATCCTCTCTCAGGAGCCTGGTTTCAATTAGTGCAAAGTTTTGTAAGTAGCAGTTATTTAGAAAAATTTCTTTAGAACCTCTGCTATTTTTCTGCTGTTCTCCCTCTCCTATTTGTTGAGTGCATCAGTTTTTGGGTGTTCTTTACTTTAGGTCTTTGCTTCCATTTTTTTCTACCTTTTGTTAGTGTCTTAACACACCATTGTTGGTACAAGTCTTTCCCTTTCTTTTTCCTACCCTTTATAGGGTACTTTTCCTACCATTGCTGCTAGTTAACTAATCTATTAAAAAAAGTTTCCTTTCCTTTTCTTATTGTTTGCTATGGCTGAGAAAACAACCGGCTTAAAAAATGCACTTCCTGTGGGCACAGAATTCCAAAATCTGATGCCCACAGGGCCAGTGAGCGGCACACCTGAATACTGATTGCTCTGTTTGTGCCACATTTAATTCCAGAGCAATTTTGGACAGAAGAAATAAATTATGATGGAGGCAGCATTCCCTTTTAATCTTTCTTGTCAGGGGCTCAAACCCACAGTACATCCTAAGCCACCTTCTTAGTCTTGAAAGAGATCCTCTACCCGATCTCCAAAAACTTTTGATTTCCACCATCGCTTCAGAGCCTCCTCAAAAGATCTGAAGAACTTTGGGTCTGACTTTATTGGGTCCAAAAAAGAAAACCATGGGATTATAAATCCTTGGATCTTACTGTTATACTGGTAAAGTTTCCAAAGCAGCACTTGGATCCTAAAACCTGAGATCTGACCATTACCTTGTTGAAGTATCCTTGAACTCACTCACCCAGGTTCTTAGTTGACCCAGTATCTTCTCACTCTGTTCCCTTTTCTATAAACAGCACCAAGGAGAGAATTGAGACCAAGGTCAGAAACCTCATCCATTAGATCCTCCAGAAGTCTTTCCAAGCCCAACTTGGATAGGATGGTGAGGAAATTCCTCAGAGCTCAGAATCCGATTGGGATTATTCTGTCTGTCTCAGTCTCTCATTGGATCTTTGATCCTTCCCTCCACTTCTCATGTAGTGATTTCTGCTTCTACTACCCTTCCCATGGCTTCAGAGCCCTCCAATCTGAGAGTCCTGAGAGTGTCTGATCTGAAGATGGCTAGGTTTTTGACTCCCACAGTCTCCCTAACAGGTTGTGCTCCTATCAGTTTGGATCATTGTGAGTACTGGAGCCAAAACGTTGGGACCAGAGTCTACTCCAGTACTGTCAGAGCTGTCCTTGCCTCTCAGAGCTTTAACGCTACATATCTCAGGTCCAGCTCCCGCCTTGAGACATGGATCTGGGCAAGGTTGAGGCTTGGTTGCTTTGGAGGTTTCATCCCTGGTGCAGCCTGCCATGGTTTCTCCAGGTTCGTCTGCATTTGAAGTAGTGGAGAGGGATTTCTCTTGTTAGAGAGCTGATCTCTCCCCTCTTCCTTGGATCCTACATCTCTTCTTTCAGCATATCAAGGTGTAATCCAACAGACCTACTGCGGAGGGACAGCCGGTACTAACTAGCATCCAGACATTCCCCCTAGAGAGACTTTCCATCTCTTTGGATACTTCCCCCAGAGCATCCCACCACGAGGTTCCCCATTAGAGAAGGTGCAAAAGGAGGCACATAGATTCTTCTATGGGATCTCACACAGAATATACGGACTTCGATGAAGGGGAAGGGTCCTCCAGGTCTCTACCAGATGATGTCTCATTTGGAGACATCCTAGAGATTCTTAAGCAAAAAGGTGGTTAGTCTTTAGATAACTCGCTGCCCAGAGGAGTCAGTTTTTTCCAGACGTTTTTGGTTCTGGCCCATCTATGCTTTGGGTGACTCCCCTGGCTGATGAGCTTATCAACCTAGTCTCTCACTAGGCATGGAAGGAACCAGACTCTGTCGAACCAGTTCCCCAGTGCCCAGACAAAATGTTTGCACTGCCGAATGACAGACCCCCATTTAGAGCAAAGGAGTCCTTGTTGATGTTATGGTTTTGGCAGCAGCCGCAAAAAAGGAGCCAGTGGAGCAGAGCTCTTCTCCCCATCCTGCTAATGAAGAGTCAAGGGCGTTGGACAGATTTAGGAAGCACATATTTGCTTCAGTGACCTTTACCTTGAGGTCCCTAAATTAGTTGATGCACTTTGTGAGACTGCTGAGTGATTTAACTAAGGAGCTGTCCAAATCTCTGAAGTCCATGTCTGTGGAGGAGTATAAGAGGTCATCTTCACAACTGGACACTCTATTATCCATTTTCAATACTGGGCACTTCCATTTTCCGTACGTCCATGAGGTTAATATCTCATGCTGCAGAGGTTACCTATCACATCTAAATGAACAGTCAATCCCGAAGATATCTGCGGTTTTGGTTGGGAGCTAGTCACCATCAGTTCAGAGTCCAGAACTTTGGTCTTACCTCCGCCTCCTTTGTGTTTTACCATGTATATGGCAGTGATAGCAGCTCACATGAGACAGCTGGGATTCTGAGTGAGTACATGTTTAGACAACTGTTTCTTCACAGCCCCAACCATGCACTCCAACTTTGTCAAAGACTATGCATTTCAGTCACATCTCCAGGCTCTGTACGTTTTGATTTGGAGTTTATTAGTGCCCAGTTGAACAGAGCAAGTCAGATAGCTGCTCTTACTTCATGTCCTGGACACAGTCAAACTCCAGTTACAGCAAATTCTTGTTTCTCCAGCCAGACTTGTTCTTCAAGCTTTATGTTTGTTGACAGTGGCCATAACCTTAGTTCCTATGACACATTACTATGCGAGTGTTCTCCAGTGCACTCTAGCTGTTCAGTGGTCTATTGTGCGACATCCTCTGTCCTTCCCAGTCAAACTCACTCTAGTGTGGAAAAAGTCATCTTTGTTGGTGGATCCAGTCCAATGAGATTTACCTTTGCCTTCCTTTTGTTCTGCCTCTTGCAGTGGCCACTGCGACTGCAGACACCTCCCAGTTGGGGTGAGGCATTTCTTGGGATGGACAGTTCTAGGCATGTGGTCCCCCAAGAGATCAATTGGCACATCAGTGTCCTAGAGATTTGTGCGGTTCTATGAGCATTGCAGGCCTTTCAAGATGTTCGCCCTCTTAAGGACTACTGCAGTACAAACAGACGACATGTCTTTGGTTTTGCACATTAACAAATAAGGGGGAACCTAATCTTTGTTGAGAGGCAATGAGTGTGTGGCAGTGTGCTATCTCCTCCAACCAGTTTCTCATGGCAATGCACATTCTGGGGAAATCCAGCATATTAGCAGACTAACTCAGCAGATCCAATTTACCTCATGAGTGGTGTCTCAGTCGATTAGTGGTGGAAAAGAATTTCCATCATTGGGGCCAACATTTCTGTGATCTCTCTGCATTTCCCCACAACAAGTGCAGCAGGTATTTTGTTCTAATTCCTCCTCAGGGGGAGTCACAAAGAGATGCTGTAGTCCACGTTTGGACCTCCGGCCTCCTTTACGCCTATCCTCCATTATCTCTGATTCTAAAATTCTTAAAGAAAGCATGTCTGTTGAAGAGCTCAGTTATCCTCATTGCCCCCTTCTAGCCTTGCCAAGTGTGGTTCCCTTTCCTTTGGTCTCCTCTTTATCTGCCATGGATACTGGACCCTAGTCCAGACCTTCTCTCGCATCCCTGTGAAATGAAGCATCCCAGTATTTCAGGTCTGAAACTAACCACATGGTTTCTCCAATTTCATTAATAGCTAGACAGCTCAGGCTTTCCTCCTTGGTTCTACACGTTTTTATCTTTCCAGAAAGCTTCTACAAGGAAGATCTACAGGAGTAAATGGAAAAGATTTTTGCTTTGGGCTGTTAAGAAAGAAATTGACCCTTTTACTGCTATTTCTTTAGTTGTGGAATTTTTAGTTTCTATTTTTCAGGAAGGTGCTAGTTTTTCTACTGTCGGAGTACATGTAGCAGCCATATCAAATTTTCATTCAAGAGAAAAGGCTTCTTTAAAGTCTTCCAAACTGTGCAAGGCCTTTCTAAAAGGCACCTTCTTACTCAGGCCTCCAGTGAAAGATCCTTCACCTTCTTGGGGTTTAAAAGTCGCACTTCAGGGGTTGACACGACAATCTTTTGAACCTTCAGCTAAAAAGGACTTAAAATTTTTGTCTTGGAAAACAGCATTTCTAGTCACTATTATATCTGAAAGGAGAATTTTCAAACTCCAGGCTCTGTCATCCAAATCCCCTTAGACTGTTTTTCACAAAGACAAGAGTTACGAATCAATCAGTACTTGTTACCAAAGGTAGTTTTTGAATCCAGTATCTGTCAAACCATTCATTTACGTCTTCTCTAATTTTTCAAGTAAGGGAGAGTACATACTACCTCTTTTAGATGTACTAGCTCGACTATCTTTTTTGTCTACACAGGACGAAGGATTTCAGGAAAACAGACCAGTTGTTTCGGGTCTATATTACATGGTCGAATGGTCAAATAATTGAACATATAGTCGACCCGTAATAATCGAACCGCCACAATGTCGAATGGTTCAATGGAGATCTCCGTACAGTACGGAAATGGAAGTTTTCCATTGTCTGCACTGTAGTGCGATCTCTGAGTTGGTATATTTAAGTAGCGTGGGGTGTGGGGGGTGCAGGGTAGCTTGCCCCCCTGCGTAGAGCATTTAAATGGTTTGTTTGGGTAGGTTTTTCTTTTTTTTATTTTCTGTTCGACATTGTGGCGGTTTGATTATTATGGGTTGACTATTATGTGTTCGACTATTTGACCATTCAATCGCGTAATGTAGACCCGTTGTTTCTCACCGAACAGACTAGGATCACCAGTTTCTAAATTTACTTTGACCAAATGGATTATGGATTTACATTTCTTTTGTATATACTCAGCAAGGCCTCTTCATATCAAAGCCACCTAAGGCACAATGTTAAGTTGTCTATCTCGCCTTCATTCTTGCTGGATGGGTTCGGAGCCGACCTCGGCTCCAACTCGGCCACTCTAAAAGCTCGAGAGTTGGTTCCACCGGCTCGAGGCTCCCCTTATATCCCACAATGCTAGACGTGAGTTACCTCAGATCTCGTTTGCCGCTACAGCGATCGAGGTGTGTTTTCTACCGGCTCCAGGTTAGTGAAAGTTAGACTAGTTTAAATTCTTTAGACTTAAGCTAGCTTAGTGTATTTTTCTTTCCCCGTAGTGTAGTGGATATTATCCCTTCTACCTTTTATCCAGCCCCCTTTTTTTCTAAAGAACTTATAGTTAGGGAGTTTTAACTTAACTTACCTTTAGTTTAAATAATTCCCTTTGAACCCCTATCAGTGTAATCTGTGTGTGTGTGTTTTCTGTGTGTGATTACACTTCGGTTCCTTGAGTATGTCCAAGGATACAAAGGTCTCAGGCTTCAAGAAGTGTGACTCGTGCTGTCAGAAAATGTCTCTGACAGACGGTCACACTTCTTGTGTGTATTGCCTGGGACCTTTACACCTGCAGGACTCTTGTGCTGTATGCCATGGCTTCAGCCCTAGAGTCCTGCAGGAGAGAAAAAATAAACTCATTTTGAGGGGTTTGATTAAGCCTGAAGGTTCCCTTTCTGTGTCATCGGGGAAACCTTCTAAGGCTTCCAAGACCTCGGCTCCAGCTTCAGAGTCGAGGCCTAAGGCTTCAAAGCCTACTGCTTCATCGGCTCCGGCTGGAGCCGGCGAGTCTTTGACTGCAGTATTTGTGGTTTCCTGGGCTCCGGCGGGAGCCGAGGCATTAGAGATTCCTGAGTCGGCTCCGATCAGACCATCGGAGCCGACATCTAGAAAGAGATCGAGGTCACCGTCCCTTGGCTCCGTTCATTCGGCTCCAGCATCTCCCCTGCTGTCTGAACGGAGCCACAGATCTCACTCCTCCAGGTCATCGAGGCTCTCAGATCACGACCTCCAGAGGGTAGTGAGTAGACTTTGAAGTCCGAGGCACTGGCCCAAATGCTCCAGAGTCCGACTCATCAGTCGATGCCTCAACTTGTTCCAATAAATATTCCTCCTCCGACTCCTTTGAGCTCTGAGCCGCCTCGGGACCGAGACTGTGGTAGCGCCGGAGCCGATACAATTGTCTTCGGCTCCGCTGCCTGCTCCGATTTCTTCTTTGAAGAATCTCGGCGCCGGCTTCCTCGCTGCTCCGGGGGTGAGTGGCATCGGACCCTTGTCCGACCCCTCTCCTCTCGGTGCTTCGGCGCTGGTGAGTTCGGCTCCGACATCGCCTCGGAGCCATCTCTGTCGGTGCCGAGGGAGGTTCTCAGCTTCTCGGAGCGGGGACCTCTGGCTCTGCCGGACAGGGGTGCGTTCGAGGTCATGTGGAGTGTGTTGGAACCTTGTTCGACTCCACAGTCGGCTCCGTCCGCCCCTCCCTCTTCGGTGCCTTTAGTTATGTCGACTCACTCTCTCATCCCAGACCGCAGAGAGCCAGCGCGGCAAGAACCCCCTGTGGGGATCTCATCCTCTTCCGAGGCCTCCCTGAATTGGCAGGGGAGCCCCTAGGAAGAGAAAGTGTAAGAGGAAGCACATAGACTCACCTGAGTCTGTCACCTCTGACACAGATTTAGAGGATTCGAGGGTTCCCCGTTCCCCTTCTGAAGATGTCTCTTTCGCAGACATTCTAGAGATCCTGAAACAGAGGGGAAATTGGCCAGCCCTTAACCCTTCGGAGGATGAATCTGTTTTTCTTGAGGCGTTTGGCTCTCGCCCTTCCACCTCCTGGGTGTCCCCCCCCCTTTGATCCCCTCATGCAGGTGGTTGCAAAGAAGGCCTGGACGGCTCCTGATTCAGTGGACCCTACCCCCAGGAGACCTTCCAAATTTATAACAGCACCAACTGACAAGCAATTTCTCACAAAAGGTGTTTCTGTGGATGCTATGGTGGTAGCTGCTGCCACCAAGAAGGAACTAGCTGATCCTTCAGTGCCTGTTCATCCCCCTAACAAAGAATCTAGGTCTATGGACAGGTAATGGAAGCGGATGTTCTCATCAGCGACCTTTGCTATGCGTCGCTGAACTACCTATGTCATTTTACTGCCTTCAAAGAGACTTGATCAAAGAAGCGAGTGACATGTTGAAGGATCCTACGGCTGCAGGTTTTCAAGACAAGATGAACACTCAGCTGGCTACCCTGAACTCCATAGCTAACTCCTCCATGCGCCTCCTCTCTTATGCGGCTGATGGAGCGAGCAGGGCCGCAGGGACAGGTGTGGCCTTACGCAGGCATGCCTGGATGCGGCTATGCAACTTTGCGGACCCCTTTAAAACGTCATTCTCTAATTCCCCGTTTGATGGATCATCTCTTTTTGGTCCTCAAGTGAAAGAAACCTTGACTAGGTGCGAGACAGATGGCAAGACTCTTTCTGCTGTCGGAGTCCGTTTTTCTACTCCTTCTAGGCCTTACCCCAAAGGCCAGAAAAGTGGGAAAATGTGGTTCCGCAAACAATCTCAAGGGACTTCGCCTGACGCACAGAGTCGGTTCCCCGCCAGAGGCAGAGGGAGGAACAACAATGGTAGACGTCGCCCTAGAGGCAGGGGGGGGTCCGCAGAACCAGGGCAATCGAAGCCTTCTCTGATAAGCCCTTTCAGCATCCCTGAGGTGTTGCCCGACTGCCCACCTTCGGAGGCAGTCGGGGGAAGATTGTCACTGTACCCAGAAGCCTGGCTATCCCTGACTCAAGACAAATGGGTACAGTCCATCATTTCCGAAGGCTATTCCATTCCCTTAGTTCGCATTCCAAACCAATCAAAAAAATCCCTTCCAGATGTTCCACCCGCTCAAAGGGATCTTGCAGCTTTGGAAATTTCAAAGCTGCTTGCAAAAGAGCAATTCAGCCAGTTCCAGCAGACCAGCAAGGATCCGGAATCTACTCCAGGTTCTTTTTAGTTCCAAAGAAAACAGGGGACTGGAGACCAATTTTGGATCTCAGTATCTTGAACAAGTCAGTCAAGAAAACAAGATTTCGGATGGTCACGCTGCAGTCCATCCTTCCCCTATTGGGAAAGGAAACTGGATGTGCTCTATAGACCTTCAGGATGCATACTATCACATAAAATGAACAGACGCTCCAGAAGATTCCTCCGCTTCAGGCTGGGAACCAGTCATTTTCAATTCAGGGCCCTGCCCTTTGGTCTCACCACTGCCCCGGTGTTTACCAAATGCATGGCAGTGGTAGCTTCTCACCTGAGACGTCCAAGGATTCCAGGTGTTTCCATATTTGGACGACTGGCTCCTCACAGCTCCCACCAAGCATCTTCTTCTATTGGCCAGGGACTACACCTTTCGCATTTGTCAAAATTTAGGCATTTCAATAAATTGCAAAAGTCTGTTTTGTCGCCTTGTCGCACTATTACCTTCATAGGCGCAAATCTAGACACAGTCAACATGTCTCATGAGACTAACAGATCAGAGAATAACAGACATACACAAACTGGTCTCTCCTCTTCAGCAGCAACAGAATCAAAGCCAGGTTAGTTCTGAAAGTGTTGGGGATTATGGCGGCTGCCATACCTCTGCTTCCATTAGCCAGATTCCACATGAGAATCCTTCAATGGATGCTCTTCACGCAATGGTCATACCAGCAACTTCCGATGTCCCACACCATCATGATTACGCAAACATGCAGAAATCATCTTCTGTGGTGGATGTCTTCCCCTCAGCTCTTATTGGGAAGACCCTTTGTCCCTTCCCCTCCAGTTGCTACTCTGACAACGGACGCCTCCCTGATCGGGTGGGGGGGCATTATCAGGGCAGAACTGTCCAGGGCACATGGCAACCAGATGAATGCCACTTGCACATAAATGTTCTAGAGATGAGAGCAGTGCTTTTAGCGTTGCAAGCCCTTCAAGACTCTCTTCCCTTGGGAACGATAGCAATCCAAACGGACAATATGTCTGTAGTGTGGTATATCAACAAACAAGGCGGAACCAGGTCCTACCCCCTGTGTCGAGAAGCACTCAGACTGTGGCAATGGGCGATTTCTTCTCAGCGGTTTCTGATAGCAACGCACATCCCCGGGAAGTCCAATCAAATCGCGGACAAGTTGAGCAGAGCTATCCTCATGCCTCACGAGTGGTCTCTGAAAGACTCTGTTGTGAGAGAAATTTTTCTCAAGTGGGGTCAGCCTTGCTGCGACCTTTTTGTTACTCCCCAAAACAGCAAGTGCAGAGATTATTTCACCCTATTCCCTTTACTAGGCCAGCCCAGCAGAGACGCTCTAGTCCAAGTTTGGCCCCGGGGACTTCTGTATGCATTTCCTCCCTTCCCACTAATCTCTCAAGTGATACAGAAAGCTATCGCTCAGAAGGCCTCGTTGATCCTCATTGCTCCTTACTGGCCTCGACAGGTTTGGTTCTCCTTTCTACATCATTTTCTGTTGGAGCGACCTTGGCATCTGGACCTAGTTCCAGATCTTTTGATCCATCAGTCGGGTCAGTTTCATCGCTCCCTTCCCTCTCTGAACCACACTGCTTGGTTCCTCCAATTCCAACCTTAGCCAGGCTTCCTCAAATATCTCACTCTGTCCGAGATATTTTGATAGCTTCCCATAAATCTTCCACTCGAAAGATTTATTTGAGTAAGTGGAAACGTTTTGCCTATTGGGCTCAAGGAAGAGACATAGATCCTTTCACTGCTTCCATCCAAATGGTCCTTTATTTTCTAGCTGAACTCTTCCATGCAGGTTCATCTCCTTCTACTCTTAAAGTTCAATTGGCAGCTATTTCTAACTTTCATGTGGGCATTTCAGAGTCTGCCATAATGTCCCACAAGCTTTGCAAAGCCTTTTTGAAGGGAGTTTTTCTACTCAGACCTCCTATAAGAAATCCTCCTCCTCCTTGGGACCTAAATTTAGTTCTTAGTTCTTTGATTCTTTCCCCTTTCGAACCTGCAGCCTCCTGTTCTTTAAAATTGCTATCATGGAAGACACTCTTTCTGGTAGCTATTACTTCGGCTAGAAGAGTTTCAGAACTTCATGCACTCAGCTGTCGACCTCCTTATCTGTTGTTCCATAAGGACAGGGTATCTTTACGAACCAACCCGTCCTTTTTACCTAAGATAGCCTCTAAGGCCTAACCTAAATCAAAGCATTGACCTTCCTGTGTTTTTTCCAGAATATTCTAACAGGTCTGAACAAAAATTGCATTGGCTAGATGTTCATCGTCAGTTAAGGTACTATTTGGATAGAACCAAACAATTCAGAAAATCTGACCAGCTGTTTGTCTCATGCAGAAGGCAGAAAGGGACTTTCAGTTTCAAAGGTATCATTATCTAGATGGCTAACATCTCTGATTTCCCTTGTTTATGAAATTAGACACCAAAAGCTGCCTAACAAACCTAAAGCCCATTCTACCAGAGCTTTGGCTACTTCTATAGCCTTCCAAGACAGACTGCCTATTGACACCATTTGTGCAGCGGCTACTTGGGCTACTCCTCACACTTTCATTTCTCATTATAAGTTGGATTTAGCTTCTAGGCATAGAGCTAACTTTGGTTCCACTGTTCTCAAGAGTCTGTTCCGTTAGGCCACCCGGGACAAGGTGCTAGGGACGCGGTCCCATCCAGCAAGAATGAAGGCGAGATAGACAACTTAACATATAGAAGTTATGTTCTTACCATAACGTTCCATGTTAGTTGTCGTCTTCTCGCTGCCTTCTTGCGTCCCACCCTCCTTCCCCCTGGCCTGGACAGACCTAGAGGAGTTTTGATTGTGACCTCTCTTTCTACCACCTCTTTACTTTAGGTATATGCTGCTGTGCATATTTTCCTGGATCAGGATGTAGGTCACCCTTCTCTTCTCCCTGGTTTATAGAGGTGGACTTTGTTTATAGTTATTCTGTTACTATTATAAGCTGGGCCAAGCTTACAAACGAGATCTGAGGTAACTCACGCCTAGCATTGTGGGATATAAGGGGAGCCTCGAGCCGGTGGAACCAACTCTCGAGCTTTTAGAGTGGCCGAGTCGGAGCCGAGGTCGGCTCCGAACCCATCCAGCAAGAAGAAGGCGAGAAGAAGACAACTAACATGGAACGTTATGGTAAGAACATAACTTCTATTTCATCTAGCTCCACGGCCACTTGTCCTGCCTTCTGGTCTAGAACTTCCAGTGATGACATTTGCGCAGCAGTTATCTGCTCTAATGCTCATACCTTTATTGCACAATACAAGCTAGATTTGACTTTTAGAAGCTGAGCTTCTTTTGGTTCGACAGCTCTCTGGAGTATCCTTCCATGAGGGCCACTTAAGATTCATGTAGCTGGGGACTGTGTCCCAAGCATTGAAGAATGAAAAGGAAAACATCAGTTAGTTATGTACTCACCATAACTCTGCATCTGTGTTGTCCATTGTCATTCTTCCTCAATTCTCCATCCTCCTTCCCCCTTCCTTTCATCTTATGGATGGTTTGGAACCTTTTATCTCAGGTTTGAGCCCTAGGTTTGCTGTTATTTTCTTCTTACTACTCTATCTTAGAATTTATAAGGCAGCAAACTCAATTGAGTATTGTAGGCTGACTGGGGTATTATAGGTAGAGGGAGGAACCCAAGAGTTGGATCTGTAAGTCTTTTGTATGCGGCTGAGTTAAATCCAAGGTTGAATCTGTAACCCCAATGTTGAAGAATGAAAGTGGACAACACAGATGAGCATTATGGTGAGTATATGTTTAATTTACAGTAAGTAGGACTTAATAACAACCATACTTTTTTGTCCTGTATAATGTGATTTCTATTTTATTTTTGTTTTATTTCCGTCTATCTCTGTAAGTTTAGGTACAGATGTCTCTTTCCTGAAGTAACCCAGGAGCACCATTTGGCTAAGCAGCTTGCAGAAAGTTGCACAGTATGCACTTAGAGAATGAGAACATAAAAGTCAGAACTGCAGGATTGAACTCCTCAGCAGTTCATAACCTAACTGTCTGTGCCTTGATGTCATACAGTAAACATTTTGAGTCTTAAATAGCAGTAGGCATAGTAATTACATTTACATTATAAAGATGAATGCATATTGGATGGCAGTGTTTCCGGATGCAATAAAAAGGAAGAGTAACTTTAAAGTCTGATCAACGTGTTACTGTGCTGCAACATCTTGGGCTGTTGAATACCCAAAAAATAATTTACCAGTAAGGCAGGGTGTTTCTGTAAAATCCTGAAGATGCGAGGATAGGCAAGTAGATATTTAAGTAATGCTGGTTGGCATGATTTTTACCTGACGGGACAGGAAATGCTTACTCAGAGAGAAAATGTGGATGTTCTTTGTAAATCACTACTGCAGGGGTTATATCCTGCCAAGCATGCAACAGCTGGACAGTCTCCCAAAGCCTTCATCTTCCTCCACACAATCTCACAGGCAGTGTTGTCTCCACTGTCCTCTCCTGCTTAACAGCAAGCAGCCTGGGCACCAAAATTCCTCCATACTTCCTTGCTGTCCTTGAACACGCTTCTCGAGGGTTTCAGAGAATTGACTATTTTTTTCTTTCATTGCTTTGCCAATAAGTTCTGTTTTGGAAGTTCCTTCCACACATTTTTGTATTTTCACTGAAACTGCACCATGTCCCTGTAAAGAGCACTGGTAATAGCTGTATTTTTTAGTATTTTGTCGGAAACCACAATTAACGGTTGTCTGGCTGTCTGGATAGGGTTTATTTATAATTTGGGTACTATTTCTTGAAGTGTGCTCTTTATGAAACTTTTGAATATTTCATTGTGACTCTTGTATTTTATGGAGTGAAGTATTTTTACATGCTTTTTGTACACTGTGACAATTTCCTGTTTTATCAACTTCTTCCAGCATTGCTTACCATAGTTCAGCTTTCATTCTAGGCTGTATGGTGGAGCAGATCGATACCTTGCTCTCTGTGACTCGTAAAAAGAAATCTAAGTAGGAGCATTTACGTAAACTGTAGCTCAGACTATGATCTGCTGCAAGTGGGTGATTCTGCTGTGCTCATCCGTTGTCCCTCTGACCACTCACTTTCTGTGCGTGGATCCTTTTGGTGTAATCCCCCTGACCACTACACACCAGGTGGGTAGCCATGTCCTCTGTGGCTGTGAAGGTGTACTTAGTGCACACCAGAGAGCCAGTTTCTTATGTCACTGGAGTTTCAATATGAAGAGCATCCCTTTGTAGCTGAGAGAAATGACCCGTTCCATATGTGAGGCATCATCTGAGTCTGTCCCCTTTTAGGGATGCTTCTAGCTAGAAGAAATGGAAGTTTAGTTTGTCCGCTTTTAACACATTTCCTGATTGGGAACAATTTATTTTTGTGTCTCAAGAGTTATTGCAGTTTTTAAACTTAGAAAAAAATGTTCATCATTCTAATTGCTGCAGTAGTCTTTTGACTATATCCTGCCTAGAATCTAATGACCGGCTAGTTTCACAAAGGTCTGTCTCTCTCCCATACCTTCACTCATGCTGATGACTGGGCAGCCCAGTACAAGGAAGTCAGCAGTACTTTCTTGCTTCCTCAAGAGGTCTTCGCTCTAAAATTTCTTGGGTAGAAGTCTGCCTTCAAGCTTCCATTTTTGGCAAATAAGTCCCCACAGGGGAACCCTTCTTCAAAGAAATTTTTGCCTTTTTAGGAAGAAATTATTGTATTTTATTGAGTAACTAAAACTGGTATTTCCCCTTTAATAATTATCTGATTTAGCATTTGGTTACCAAGATAGTCTGAATGGGATGATTAGCATACCCATTTTCAGCGGTGGCCTGAGGAGAAAAGCTCCACAGGTAAAAATACAAAGGTCAGAGAGAGTATAAATACATGTGAACAAAGTGAGTACAACATTACGATAAATGTTAGCAACAAGTCTATAGATGAAGAGAATATGACAGTCAGTGCAGATACATATCAGTAATAAGCAGTTGGAAGAAAGTATTTACATAAAAACTTCATATCACAGGTAAGCATACAGGAAAAAGAGCAGATGCATTAATGAGAAACCATTAATTACAGTAGAGCAGAGTGTTATACGGTATTTGGGTTGAAGAGAGAAGGATGAAGCATTAGAAGAGTGGCTTTAAGTTTTTTTTGGGATCTGGTGCAAAAACAAGTTTGGAAGAATTGTTAACTTAACAAAAGGATTTTCGACTGGAAACAGACTGCCTGCCTTGCTTGGATTACTTTCGAATTCTTAATAATGCTGTACAGTTACATATTTTCTAGTACTTTTTGTTTTGTTTTGACTTAAGACAAGTTTACTTTTACTACTATTGTCTGATCTGATTAATATACAGTGATTAACTAGAAATGTATGGACTGAAAATCTTCCACACGCACAAGTTTCTTACACTGTTTTGAAGAATTGGTAAGTAATACCTTAACCCTAGGTGAGTCAGCAATAATGCTTTAAGTGAAAAGGGATGGAGTTCCATAGTTTTGTGACAGTGTAGTGAATCACCTACTGAGTTCTTTGATTAGATTGTCATGGGGAGGTATTATGTTACTAGACTGTGTCTTGAAGGGGAGAGTGTTTTGTAGGGCTGGGCATTTTTCAGGCTGATGGAGCAGAGTGCAAGTGGTGATTAATTTTGTATGTGACGTTGTCCAATCTCGCCGTTCATTCTTTACTGATGGGTTCGGAGCCGATCCCTCTGCTCCGATATGGCCAATTGCAAAGCTCAAGGTCTTCAAATAGCTTGAGGCCCAGTCTCTGTCCCATGATGCACCTGTGAATTACCTCAGATCTAGTTTGCTGCTGCGTCAGATCAGAGGTTCTGATTTAGCTCTGGCCAGATGAGCTATTTTTTTCATTAAAATCTTCTAAAAAAGTTTTTTGCTAGTTAGTATATTTAGATAGTTAGGATTGTTGAATAAAGCTGTTATAGCTTTAAGTGTGTTTTCCCTTCCCATTTACTGTTTTTTATATAATTCTAGTTGGCCTCTTAGGCATAGTTAGTAGTAGTTTTCCTATTTGGTGCGGAATGTCTAGACTTCTGTTTTTTTAGATAAGGCTTAGTACAGTAAACCTTAGATAATAGATAAGGTTATTGCTTCCTTTTTAAGCTTGCTGTGTGTTATTCAGTGACTTTTTTGTTACATTTTTAGATAGTGTTAGTAACTTAGATTTGCTGTGTGGTCTGTCTAGCCTTTTGTTTTTTAGATAAGGCTTAGTGCTTTATTACTATTTAAAATTTACAGTAAACACTACTTATTTAGAAAGGTTTGTTGTTTCTCAGCAGCTGTCTGTTTTTTCATAGTCTGCTTGTGTGGTATCACATTTATATTCGTATTATGTGTATGGTTTAGCCTGCTTTTATTAAGGCTTGTGTGGAATTTTTCTGTTGTGTTAAAAAGTTACTGTTGTAGTTTTTTTCGTGGTAACAGTAAATCTTTCTAACATTACTATGGATGACCAAGATAAGCACCCTAAGTCTGGGTTCAAAAAGTGCCCAAAGTGTGACCAGAAAATGTCAGACAGCCATGTTAACTGTGTTTACTGTCTAGGGGCTCTGCATTTGTAAGACGGGTGTGCTATTTGTCATTCCTTCTCCTCTAGGGTCCTGCAGGAAAGGAAGAAGAAACTGATCGATAGAGGCTTGTTGAAGCCTTCATTTCAGGAAGCATTGAGTGACCAGGATGGTTCCAGTAGGTCTTCAAAGTCTTCCAAGACATCGGACTCAAAAATGATCAAAGAAGTCATCGACTTTGGCTCCATTGCCCTCGGAGCAGATAGTCTTTACCTTACGGAACCGGTCTCCAAAGCGCTGAAGAGTCCTATTCTCCAGACAGTACCACCTTTGGTAAGACCCTCTCGATCATCTATCAGCCTGTCTGATCTGGATGTCGATCGTGTGGTACAGAAGCTGTTGGCACCGGCATTAGCCAAAATGTCATCGGCTTCAACCCAAATGGCTTTGGAGCCGAAGACCATTGCACCAACTCTTACTATTCCTCCTCCGAGCCATACTGGTCCTTCGGAGCTGTAGGCAGCAGACCTGATGTTAGTGGAACCCTCGGAGCTGACGCCTGCTCAAGTGTCTTCGGCTCCGTGTACTCTGAGGACTCCAGGAGCAGATGCTCTCTGGTCTGGTCTGGGGAGGACAGTTGGACTGACTTGTCGGTTCCGACCTTGCCTCTCGGGGCCTCTGCTCGGATGAGCTCGGCTCCTACCTCGGGCTCGGTGCCCACTGTCCCTGTGCTGAGGGTGTCGATGGGTTCTTCGGATCCGTCAGCTCCCTTGCATCAGAGCAGAGGTGCTTTTGATGCCATGAGGAGAGTTATGTCTCCTAGGACATCCTCTACCTCAGGTCTGCCTTCCTCCTCCCCTAAAGTGCCTGTATCTGCTTCTGCCTCACACGTCCTGACCAAGTGTAGAGACCCAGAGCTTCAGGATGTCCCAATGGGTGGCCCCTGCTCTTCCGAGAACTCACCAGAAGCTCCCACTGATGAGGTTTCCAGGAAGAGATTGTGCAAGAGGAAACACCTAGACTTCCCACAGTCTGTCATTGGATGCTGACTTAGATGAGTCAGAAGGGTCCCCACAGTCCCTCTCTGAAGATATCTCCTTCGCTGAGATATTTGAGATCCTTATGCAGAGGGGTGACTGGCAGTCCAAAAGCCCTACTGAGGATGAGGCAATTCTCCTGAAGGCTTTCGGGTCTCAGCCCTCCACCTCTTGGGTGTCTCCACCCTTCGATGAGCTGATGCATTTGGTCTCTCGAAGGGCGTGGGAGTCTTCAGATACTATGGAGCCTGTCCCTAGGAGGCCTAAGAAATTCATTTCTGCCCCACTTGACAAGACATTCTTAACTAAAGGTGTTTCGGTTGATGCCATGGTGGTGGTGGCAGCAACCAAGGAGGAAATGTCTGAGACTTCCTTGTCTAGCCATCCTCCTAACAGACTCCAGGATTATGGATAGGTATGGGAAGCGCATGTTTAGTTCAGCAACTTTTGCTCTCCGTTTGGTGAACTACTTAACTCATTTTACAAGGTTGCAAAGAGATCTCTTTAAGGAGTTGGGAGATGCTCTTCAGGGTACAGCAGCTGCAGGAGCTTCTGACAAAGTTGCTGCCCAGCTTGTTACGCTAAATTCTATTGTCAACTCATCCATGCACCTCATATCCTATGCAGCTGATGGAACGAGTAGGGCAGCATGTACAGGAGTTGCTGTTAGGCGACATTCCTAGATGCGCTTATGTTCCTTCATGGAGCCCTTCAAGTCATCTTTCGTCAACACTCTCTTTGATGGCTCGTCTCTTTTTGGGCCTGAAGTGAAGGAAACCTTAACCAGGTGTGAACAGAACGGAAAGACTTGTCTGCCGTTGGGGTCCATTTTTCCACTCCTACCCGACCCTACCCTAAATGTCAAAGGGGGAAGACAAATGTGGTTCTGAAAAGCTCAAGGAGCCTTTCAGGACACATGTGGTGAACCCCCCTCCAGGGGCAGAGGAGGGGTAATAATGGAAGACGCCGCCCTCTCTGCAGAGGCGGTCCGCAACACCAGGGTGACAGAGATCACTTCTCTGGGAAGCCCTACCAGCGCTCCTGAGAGGAGGCCCGACTGTCCTGCTCTGGAGGCAGTCGGGGGTCTCTTATCTTTGTACCCAGACGCCTGGCTCAAAATAACAAAAGACAGCTGGGTATAAAGTATCATTTGCAGAAGGTATTTCATTCCATTTGCCACCCCCCCCATCATAAGAAAAATCCCGGACATTCCACCCAGTTACAGGGAACAGGCAACAATAGAGGTCCAAATTTTGAGAAAGTCATCCAACCAATCCCAGCAGACCAGACAGGATCTGGAACTTGCTCAAGATTCTTTTAGTTCCAAAGAAGGGGGACTGGAGACCCATATTGGACCTCAGCTGACTGAACCAATACATAAAGAGAAGTTTCGTATGGTCACGCTTCAGTCTATACTTCCCTTCTTAGGGGCAGACAATTGGATGTGCTCGATAGTTTTCAAGGATACGTACTACCACATAAAATGGCCAGACCATCCAGGGATCACCTGCATTTCCAGCTGGGAGCCAATCCTTACCAGTTTCGAGCCCTGCCCTTTGGTCTCAGTACAGCCCCCAGAGTGTTCAAATGCATGGCAGTGGTCACAGCTCACCTGAGGCATCTAGGATTCCAGGTGTTTCCGTATCTAGATGATTGGCTCCTTACCGCCACCACCAGGCATCAAATCATTCAGGCCAGGGAGTCCACTCTGTCACTCTGCAATCATTTGGGCATTACAATCAACTCAGAAAAATCTGCCTTGTCGCCATCGTCTCATATAGTTTTTATCCGGGCAGAGTTGGACACCACCACCACCACTCTAAGGCTTCCAATAGAAAGAATCTCTCCTTAGTCAACATGTCAGCATCCTGATATCAAAAGACAAAGCACCAACATCGGAAGTTCTGAAATTATTAGGCATGATGGCAGCAGCAATTCTAGCCATGTCACTAGCTCGTATGCACATGCAAGTACTTTAATGGCTATTCACTCAATGGTCTTACCAAGAGCTCTCCATGAATCGCACTATAATGATCACAAATTCTTGCAAGAAGGACCTTCAGTGGTGGTTGACCTCACTTCATGTCACGATAGGAAGCCCATTTGTGCTACCCCCTCCAGTGGCCACAGTGACCAGAGACGCTTCGCTGATAGGGTGGGCATATTCAGAGAAAGACTGCCCAAGGCACATGGACCGATCAAGAGAGACATCTGCATGTCAATGTCCTAGAGATGAGAGCAGCACTTTTGGCGTTGCAATACTTTCAGGACTCTCTTCCTCTGGGTACGATTGCGATTCAGACCGACATGTCGGTGGTCTGGTATTTGAACAAACAAGGAGGAACCAGGTCTTACCCCCTTTGTTGAGAGGCTCTCTGAGTTTGGCAGTGGGCTGTTTCCACCCAGTGCTTTCTGTTGGCAATGCACATCCCGGGGAGATCCACTCTGATAGCAAACAAACTGAGCAGGGCAATCTTGTTGCCCCACGAGTGGTCCCTCAAGATAGAAATTGCAGACAGGATATTCCACAGGTGGGGCCAGCCTTGCTGCGACCTTTTTGCCAGTCACATGAACACGAAATGCAGAAGCTACTTTGCCCTGATTCCCCCTCCGGGAGAAGCCCCAAACTCATACACGATTGGCCTCCAGGTCTCCTCTATGCATTTCCACCAATACCGTTGATACCCAAGGTTCTACAGAAAGTAAAATCCCTGGCAAGGACCATCATTCTTATAGCCCTCATTGGTTTCATCAGATTTGGTTCCCCTTCCTTTGACTTCATCTTTTGGAGGATCCTGGACCCAGTTCCAGACCTTCTAACACACCTGTCAGGTATCTTCACCCCTCTCTGCAGTCCCTGAAGCTGACAGCTTGGCTGCTCCAGTTCCCATCATAGTCTGGTTCCATAACCTTTCCAGTGAGACCAAACAGATCCTTTTGTCCTCTCATAAATCTTCTACCAGAAAGCTATATCTTAGCAAATAAAAGAAATTTTCTATATGGGCCTCTAAAAAATAATATTGATCCTTACCAAGCCCCTATGGCTTCCATCTTAAAATTCTTGACTTTGATTTTTAACAAAGGAGCTGCAGCAGCAACAGTTCAGGTTCAATTGGCTGCTATTTGTAACTTTCATCTTGGATTTGAAGGATTGAATATCATGTCTCACAAGTTATCCAAAGCATTTCTCAAAGGGGCTTTTCATATTGGACCATCTGTGAAATCTCCCTATTCTCCATGGAATCTAAGTTTTATGCTTTCACATATAATTCTCCCGCCATTTGAGCCAGCTTCATCTTGTGATTTCATATTTAGATGAAGACCATCTTTCTGGTAGCTATTACTTCTGCCCGCAAAGTGTCAGAGCTTCAGGCTTTATCCATCAAGCCTCCCTATTTGATATTTCATGCTGACAAGAGTATAACTTAGAACAAATCCCTCATTCTTGCCCAAAGTTTGCACTGAAACCAATCTCAACCAAGTTATTGATTTGCCAGTTTTCTTCCAAAATCATTCTAACAATTTAGAGTATATGGTGCTCAAACTTGATGTTCACAGACAGCTCAGATTCTGTTTGGATAGAACAAAAGATTTCAGGAAATCAGACCAACTTTTTGTTTCATTTTCAGACTCCAGGAAAGGGAGACCAGTGGCTAAAACAACTCTGTCTAAATGGTTATCTGATTGTATCACCTTTGCCTATTCAGCTGCCAATTTTGCAACACAAGATTAAAGCTCACTCAACCAGAGCAGATGTTCTTCATTCCACATTGCTGCAGTTTTCTATTGGCTAGACTTCCATTGGGCCCTACCAGTGACGCCGGTCAGGGCGGCGATAGACTGACGCCAGTACGCCAGGGTACTAATGCGCATGACCCACCGAATAACATTTTTTTGCCGCATGGTGCAGCTGCCACTTAGTCAAAACCTCATACCTATATCACTCATTACAAAGTTGACAGGGGCCTCCTTTGGATCCACAGTCCTGAGAAATATACTCCCGTGAGCCACCCGAGATTGATGGTGCTTGGGGTGCTACCCATCAGTAAAGAATGAACGGCGAGAGCTACCCATCAGTAAAGAATGAACAGCGAGATTGAACATTTTCACATAAAGAAGTTGTGTACTTACCATAACGTTCCATGTGAGTTGTTCATCTCGCCTTCATTCTTACGTCCCTCCCTCCTACCCCCTCCTGGGCTGATAGATGACCGAGATGCTGGTTCCATCATGGTTATTCAAACCCTTCTATTCCATTTTCTTGAAGTGAAAGAATGACATTTGGTATTAGTATACGCAGCAAACAAGATCTGAGGTAATTCACAGGTGCATCATGGGATAGGGACTTGGCATCGAGGTATTTGAAGACCTCGAGCTTTGCAATTGTCCGTATCGGAGCCGAGGGATCGGCTCCGAACCCATCAGTAAAGAATGAAGGCAAGATGAAGAACTCGCATGGAACATTATGGCAAGTACATAACTTCTTTATATATTGGATGATTTAGTGGTTCTAACCATTTCACTTCTTTTAAGGTAAGGTTGTGGTGGGAATAATAAGGAAGGCTTGTGGCAAGTTTTGCAGTTTTCTTGTAACATAGATTTAGTGTAGATTTTAGATGAGATTTGAAGTTATGTATGGGAGAAACGTGAAGTATTGATGGTAGTAGATATGTAGATTCTGTATTTTTCTGGTGTAGTTGGCAAGGCGATATTTAGATCAATAGAAGGTCCCAAGTTTTTGAAGTTTATTGCATGAGATAATATGCTAGTTAAGTTTCAGATTTTTATCAGTTATGACTCTTTGCAGTTTGGCTTGGGATACCAGTTGTAGGGTTATATTACTGTTGAGGTAATGGAAAAAAAAGTTTAAGCTCTTGTATGTTTAGTTGTAGAAATCATGAGAGTCTTGCATAGTGTGTGTTTTTTTTTTTTGTAGTAGTAGTAGTAGTATACTGAAGGCTGGGGGGGTGACGGTAATATGTGCATATTGAATTATAAAGGCATTTGCAGAAGTGAAATAGTGTGGATATTAAAAAGAAGACCAAGGATGGTTCTCTGCTGTACACCTGTAGAGACCAGAAGGAAGAATAAATTTGTTGCCAGCCAGATAAGTATCTGTGGAACCAGGATATTAGATTGAGACCGTTTTAAGGAGAAAAGTTCCTGTAGAAGTTTTTGATGTTGTGACTGTGCCAAATGCTATAGGCAAGTCAAAAAAGATTGAAGCGAAGGTGGCCTGTTTTTCTTTCTTAATATTTTTTGTAAAGCTAAGAAGGGCAGTTGAAGTGCTATGTTTGGGTGTGAAGCCATGCTATGTGTCTGCAGTGAGATTTTCTCATTTGCTAATCTAAGTTGGGTGCGAATATATTTTCAAAGATTCTAGCCGATGGGGATAGCATAGCTCTGGGTATATAATTTTAAAAAGCAGTGATTTACCTTTTATGTAGTGGTATAATGTTTTCCAGGTAGTTTGGATATGGCTTTCGTTTATAGAGGAGTTGGTCTTAGAAGACTGCATTGTGAGACACACTGATGTCCCTCTTACCAGGCTGGGTAAGGGAAAGGTTACAGTTAGTTGCCTGTCAGCGACCATGATTCGCTAGATCACACAAGCACTTGGGTCACTTACCCCGAAGTACCAGTATGACTCCATCATAGTACATTGGGTGTGACTGACCTGAGATGTACCTCCTTGGATTATTTAAAGATGGACATGGTTGAGCTTTGAGTATGTCAAAGGCAGGTATGAGCCTAGCATTGAGCAGCATTCTGCTGTCTCCAAGGATGATGCCACAATACCACTAGAAAATGATTGACTTTTAACAGTTGGCTTGCTACTGGTGCCATTCTAAAGGGATCCAGTAGTAGCCTGGGAGGACATGGTTGACAGGCCACGCTGCTTATCCAGGGATGGTCTTCACTTATCACCTCTAGGCTTTCGGATATTGGCCAAAAGATTATCCACCCCTGTAGTGCCTTTTGTCCATTGCCAAACAAACTTTCTAACATACTTTAGCTTGTCATGGCTAGCCTTTATTGTTACTGCTTAATGCTAGGAATCTCAAGAAACTGCACTCCCTGGAAGCTCTCCTTACCCTGGCAAATGCTGATGTCTGTGCAGTCACTGAAACATGGTTCAAAACCACAGAAATCAGTACATGGCTATAACTCCTTTCATATATTCCGACCACCCACTGAGCATGAGAGCGCAAATGGTGGAGATGTATCTGCCTACATAAAGGAAAAGCATACTTCAAGGCTGGTCAGACAGTATGACATGCTCGAGCTATTCCATGTCCAATTAACCTATGGGAAAAATCTGTTACCATATTCTTGATGACTACTGGTCCCCACCATGAACCAGGAGACCTGTACATTATACTTGAAGTTACTAGAATCACTCATCATCGAGCCCAGTACCATACTCATGGGTGATTTCTTTAACTACTCTTCCATTAATTGGGAGGCATACATGACCACCATGCAGAACCAAAAGTGTCTTGACTTTGTAAATTCAAATGCCCTGGAGGAGAACAGACATACGAAATCTGGTACTCAGAAATCTGGGAGACTGCTACACTATCACTAGTGTGAAGTCCTCACTGGTAAGATCATATCACAGAGTGAGAGGAAAGGTAAAACTAGTCCCCCCAAAAACTTCACTAAGGTAAACTACTTCCTATTAAGGGACATCATAGCTAGATGTCCTTCTATTCTCATGTTGCAGCACTCATCACAGTGAGGAGGTCTCTGCCTGCAGCACTGGACAGCCGGCCAGTTTACCAAAGTCTTTGGGTAGGGGGGGTACATGTGGCATCTCAGGTCAGAGCCATTAATTGACGTAGGCCATAAGTGACGCCTGCACATACCCCCTTCAGAATTTTTCTTTCTCAGTAAACATTGGACTCCTGTTCGCCAGTTCAGGAAGCAGATCACTCGTTTATCCAAACGACTGCTAAAGATAAGAACCCAGTTAGTTTTTCTTTTTTTGTCTTTGCCTAGTTTCGCAGACGTACATGTCTACTAAAAAGTGTGCTTGTGGGAGACAAATTCCTCACAAGGACATGCACGATCAGTGCGTTTTCTGTTTAGGCGAGGCCCACGACCATACGTTCTGCCCCATTTGTAAATCGGTTCCTAAGACTCTCCGCAGCCATTTAGCTGTGTTGAAATTGTACCTAGAAAATCAAAGGCTCTGGCATCTCACACTAGGCATGGAGGGCAGGATAGCCACGTCTGATGAGCCACCTTAGAAGGCGGCCAAGAAAATTAGGCCGGATTCCCATGCTGCACCTCAGGTGTCCAGAGAGATTCTTGAGGCAGATGAAAGTCCGGGATCTCTTCAGACCTCTTGTTTCCCAACCAGGTCTGGGAACCACTGTAGAAGCTTGGATGGTGGAAGCAATGAGTATGTCCACTGAGGTTAATCAGCCATTGGATCCTGATGGCGGAGGGGAACCACGGCTCGTACAGTCAGAAGGGCCTGCTCCTACTATACCATCCTCCCAGACGTCCGCTTCTAGGCATACTCAGCCCTCTACTCCCTTAAAGAGGAAACAAAGAATTCACCTTTGGGGACACTATCTCCTTCATGAGGGAACATTTTAAATGGCAGGCCTCAGATGTCTGTCACACTAAGAAAAGGTACTTTGACTTACTACAGATGGAACAGCCATCCCCTTCTGCTGTACCTCCCTTGCTACTGGCCTTCCAAGATGCCTTCATGGCTGCTTCACAGGCCGCAGATTCCTAACCTTCAGCCTCAAAACATCTAGACTGATTCTGCAAGGTGCCTCAGAACACACTATTCCTATTTAAAATTCCACCTGCAGATCCAGCGGTTATTGCAGTTTCTGTGGATAAAACCTCCAGACAGTTGCCCTCTGCTGCTCTTTACCACGCTGATAAAGACAGCAAATTCATGGACAGACTAGGACTTGTACCTCTTCCACCCTTGCTGTCAGGGCTCTGAATTGCCAAACTCGCATGGCTAGGTATGTTCTGGGCACTCTCTCCAAAGCTTCTGTTCTCCTCCTTGAGGTTCCAGAATCACCAGCAAAAGCTCAGCTAAACACCCCTGCTTTCCACAGCATCTCAGATGACTAGGCACTCTTAAGTGCAACTATGATGCTGTGGAAGCTTCCTTGAAATCTGCTGCCTCAGGTTCAGTGCTGAGGAGATACTCCTGGATGAGACATCAGCCCCTACCTATGGATTTGCAAACAAAACTGCTTGATACAACTCTGGATAATAAAGCTCTTTTTGGATAAGCT
Organism: Protopterus annectens; assembly: GCF_019279795.1. NCBI lineage: Eukaryota > Metazoa > Chordata > Ceratodontiformes > Protopteridae > Protopterus > Protopterus annectens. Next base: position 1,374,894,915 of record NC_056737.1, read on the forward strand.
TCAGCAGAACTCCTTAAATCCCTTCAAGAAAAGGGAAAAGAATTACAAAATCTGAAGCATTTGCTAGTCTCTTATCCCCAGATATCACAGACCTTATCCACAAAGGACTTCTTTGTCAGTAGACAGTCTTCCAACTCTACACCACCACAGGCAAAGGGATGTAGGCAAGCTAGAAAAAAGTTCTGCTGCTAGGTTCCCTTCCATTTCCACCCCCTTTTGGAGTCGGTCTGACCAAGCCAGACCACCTCCACTGTGACTTAAACCTCTAAATTCCAACACTTCCCTCTCACTTTGTCGCACCCTCTCCCTACCCTCCTGGCAGAAAATTACATCAGAAAACATGAGTCCTCTCCATCATTCAGAGAGGGTATTTCATGATATGGTGGACTTTGCCCCTCTTCCAGGGGATTCCTCAACCTCCATCAAACCCTCTTCCAGGGGATTTCTCAACCTCCATCAAACCAAGTTCATCTTTTTTTCCCACCATCCTTCAACAATTACTAACTCAGGACACCATAGAGAAGGTCCCTGTTGAACAAAGAAACACAGGTTTTTACTTGAATGTTTCTGGTACCAAGGAAAGAGGGTCCTTTGATACCAATTCTGGAGTTGTCTGTTCTAAACCTCTTCTTCAAGGTACCCACTTTCAAAATGCTCACCTTACCTCTGCTCTACCACTCATACCAACCCAGACCATCATGGTAGCTCTGGATTTGAAGGACGCCTATCTTCACATTCCCATACACCCAGACTACAGGAAATCCCTATGCTTTGCAGTAGGTTTCTTATATTTTCAATTTTCTGCATTACCCCTTTGGGCTCTCCACAGCACCTCGAGTGTTGCACAAAGTGCCTCGCACCTATGATTGCTCACTGCCAAACTCAGGGTATTCAAATATACCCATACCTAGATGACCTGTTAATTCTTCATCAGGATTGTCAAACCCTCCTCCACCACCTACAACAGGTGCTCATCACCCTAAAGGGAAATCTCACCTGATCCCCACTCAAGACCTTATCTTCTTGGGATGCAGTATAAAAACAGAATGCAGGCCTTTATTCCAGAGCAGAGGAGCATGGACCTCACTCTCTACTTCAACAATCTGATCACCCTCACTTCTTTGCCAGCAATAGAATTCCTAAGAATATTCAGCCACATGGCATCACTGATACCCATGCTACCCCTGGCAAGACTCCACATGAAAGATCCAGTGGATTCTGAAGAATCTATGGAGTCAACACACTCACCCTCTGGACACCCCTCCTACCATGTCTGAAGAGGGAACTACAATGGTGGATATGTGCCATCAACCTCAACCATGGAACACCCTTACAGGTACCTGCCCCCCTACAACAGATCTTTACAGACACCTCAGACACAAGGTGGGAAGCAGTACTACTGCACAGGCAAAAACAATACACTGTGCAGAGCAAATGGTCCCCACGAAGACAGAGAGCATATCAACATCAAAGAAATGAGGGCACTACTTCTAGCCATGCAGACCTTCAAACTAACCCTACTCCCTAACTGAAAGTGATCACAGACAATAGGATTGTCCTGTGGTACATAAACGGGGGGATGAGATCCTACCCTCTGCAGTCTTGCCACACAGATCTGGACCCCAGCATCAGCGCTGCATATTCACCTGCAAGCAGTGTACATCCCTTCCACAGAAAATATTATGGCAGATACTCTCGGCACAACTTCAGCACCCTCTCATGAATGGATGCTTGCACCCTCTCACGAATTGATGCTTCACATAGAGGTGTTCCTAGATCTTATTCACAGGTGGGGTATCTCGCAAGCAGAATTGTTTGCCTCCTCCCAGAACAGACCAATGCCTCTGTTTTGCACAAGGGATCCACATACCCAAGCATGGAAAGTGGATGCTTTATATTTTTCTTGGGGGATGTACCTCTATGCCTAAGGGGGGCTTCATACTTATTCAGAAGATCCTTCAGAGGGACAGACCAAAAATCCTGCTGGTGACCCCTTTTTGGCCAAGACAGCATTGTTTTCCCCTTCTCTTTTAGCCAAGGGCAATCATCACAGGTTACCCCACCGATTAGACCTACTTGCACAGGACAGGGGATCCCTAATGCACCCTCAGGCGAGCAATCCCAAATTAACCTTATGGGTGAATTGGGTTCTAATCCCCTTCAGACACCTATACTCGGATGTGTAGTATTCAGTGTTCTGCTGGAGGCCAGAAAGCCTAGTACCAGGCGAAATCCAGTGTCAAAATGGAAAAAAGTCTCCAGGTGGTGTCAAAAGAAAAACCAGGACCCTTTGAACATTCCTATACCTATTGTCCTTTCTTACTTTTGTGAGTTCCTTCATTCAGGACTAATGTATTCTTCACTTAAGAGCCATTTGTCTGCCATCTCTGCTTGTCTGCCTTTTATCCCTCCCTTGGCATCAAGATTGGAGGTCAAGCCGTTCCTGAAAGGGGTACTCCATATCAGCCCCCCCCCCCATAAACCTTTACCTTCACCTTGGGACTTAAACTAACCTTGCCACCTTTCGAGCCAGCACACTCAGCATTCCTGAAATTATGCACATAGAAAACAGTTCTACTAGTGGCCCTCACCTCTGCCAGGAGAGTATTAGAAATTCAGGCCCTGATGGCCATCCTTCCGTACCTCACTTTCCATAAGGACAGTCTCTCCCTAAGACTAACCCTTCCTTCATGCCTAAAGTGGTTGAGTTCTCACTCAAACCATTAACCTACCTGTTTTCTACCCACAACTTCAAAATGTCTCAGAAAAGACACTCCATTCATTAGACATCCACAGACAACTTGGATACTTTTTAGACAAATCCAGACCCATTAGAAAATCCGACCAACTGTTCATTTCCTTCCATCCTAGGGCTCTAAGGAAGGCAGTCTCCAAACAAACCATCTCTTCATGGATCTCTAAGACCATTTGTGCATGCTACTCTATTCATGGGAAGATTTTATCTGGCAGTGTCAAAGCACACTCCACCAGAGCAACTGCCTCCTTAGCTGCCTTTTTCAAGGGGGTAAACTATGCTTCCAACTTAGAAGTGGCTAGCTGGGCTTCAGTTCATACCTTTACTAAGCATTACAAACTCTATTTAGCCTCCATGGCTAGAGCTGGTTTTGCCAGATCTGGTTTACAATGCCTCATCGGTCAGGGACCACATACCTCCTCCCAGGCTCATACCTAAAAGCTTTGGTACTCTCCCTATAATAGAAGGACATAGAACAGTTGTGTAAGAGCTTACCATAACCTTAGTTGTCCTTCTCTTCCATGTTGCAGTATTCAGACCCTCCCTTCTAGCCCCTTTTGATTACTTTCCTTACCTTCCTTACTTGCTAAATACCTGTGGGGTCACAGGCCTACATCTACTTGTCAGCAGACACAGGTGGTCAAATACCCTATCGTCTGGTCTTCATGTTAGTCTGAAGGGACTTCCTTCTTAGCTCTTCCTTACACCTTCTTCAGGGGTACTACTGTATGCAGCTGTTCATTCTGAAGGGGGGGTATGTGCAGACATCACTTTTATGGCCTACATCAGTTTATGGCTCTGACCTGATGTCACGCGTACTCCCCTGCTCCAAAGACTTTGGTATACTGGCTGGATGTCTGGTGCTGCAGGAAGCGACCTCCCCACTGGTGATGAATACTGCAACATGGAAGAGAAGGACCTCTAAGGTTATGGTAAGTTGTTACACTGTTCTTTTCCAATCTCCCTCAAATCCCAAAAACACAGTAACCTATGCAGAGGTGTACACAAGCCCTTTACTGCTATATAAACAAATGCATAGAAACTGCAGTACCAGACCAAAATAAACCCAGGTCAAACCACAAAAAAGCCACCCTGGTGGACCCCTAGTATTAGTAGGTTGTACAACCAAAAGAAAGAAAATCCTGATGAGAAGTAATAGGCTATGTGCACAACAGAGCAGAAAGTCCCTCAAGGCATTTTCCAGTGATGTGCCAAATTAGTTGTTGATTGCATCAATGGACTCCACCAGAAGATGCAACAAATCTGCTGGCTGATCAATTTACCTCAAATTTCACCTCCCCATCACCCACCAGTTCTCCCCCAAGAAATACTTTCCACCACTCCAGTGCCAACTGTCACTAAAAACAGGTTGCCACTGTGCTCTAAAGCTAAAACATGGCTTCAGTGGGTCCTGACAATATACCAGGTTGCCTGTTAAACAGCTTCAAATCGGGACTTATCAGGCCCATTAGGGTATGTAACCACAATCTCTGGACTGGCTTTGTCCCAGTAGAGTGGAGGACAGCAACAGTTATCCCCCTGCATAAAGAGGACCATCTACTGACCCAGGAAATTACAGACCCATAAGTTTAACTAGTCTTGTATGTAAGGCCATGGAAAGAATATTCATAGATTTGATAAATAATGACATAGGAAAAATCCAGACACTGGATCCGACTCAATTCAGCTCTAAGGGCATTTCATGCCTACTGAATCTGGTGGATTTCATTGAGAAAGTCACTAAGGCCACTGGGGAGGGTCAAACAGTATATGGCCAAGGCATTAGATACAGTTCCCCACTTGGGTATTATAACTGAGCATAAATCCCTATGTCAACAGATGTATAGCCAATTGGCTCATGGACAGGGCACATGTGGTTAAAGTGGTTGAATCCAGATACAGCAAGAGGCCAGTTGCTAGTGGTATCCCACTTGACTCAGGGCTGGGACCACTCCTGTTCTGAATATTCGTCTCTGAAGTCAAAGTAAAAGGTCTCTGGATGACAAAGTTTGCTGACTGCTGCAAGCTTGGAGAAATCCCTCAATGATGTAGATATCCTTCACGAGGGTCTAGATCAGTCAAATGATTGGTGCCAGAACCATGGCCTAAAACAAAATGCATAAAAGTGCATTATCATAATCTTTACGAAGTCAAAAATCCCTGCAAATTACAAAATCACTAGCACACCCCTAAGAGTAGACTCAGAGGTGAGAGATTAGGCACACAGATACTTCTGTCCCTTTACTCTCTCTTTCCTACCGACTATTAAGGGGTGACCTATGCCTGTCCTACAGGACATTCACAAATCCAGCCCTGATGGAGCTGCTACACATCTGCAAGTCAAACAGCATGAGAGTCGCCCAGTCTAGGGATCTAAACTTAGTCAACGACTCAAACAAAACATGCTTGAGAGACCAGTATGCGTCTCCAAGATTGCCCCTTCTTTGAAACATGCTTCCTGTTCACATTAAGCTGAGCCTTTCCCTGGCCCTCTTCAAACTCATTTTGGATCAATGGATGAGGAATCGCAAATTCACACTTGGGGTAGTGCCTATGACCTTTATGGACAGGAGTAATCTGTAAGATACTCAGTGCATAGGTACAAATCCATCCCATCTTCTTACCCCTGTGGGGCCATATATATTGGGCAAAAATCAAGTTATATTGGCTAGGCTTGTAAGGTTCATAAGCTGTTAGCCTAGTAATCTCCTGTGGACCTATGATGAGAATTTGTAATGTGTTTGTGCTCCAATAGTAAGGTGATGTCCTCCTTTATCCCTGTTAACAGTATTCCTTAGAAGTGAGATGGTCCTGCCAAGGATAACAGAATTTCCAGCCAGCATTCCAAAGCATTGGTTCTTTCCAGGCGTCATAGGTCAGACGTATGTCCTATGGTTAAGACATAAGGCTAGTCATTGATGTATGGGTGTAATCCTCAAAACTTCTTTGCCACCAGTTCTACTTTTTTGAATTTGGTCTGCAAGTCATTCATTGTGTTGCTACATCTACTGAACCTTCAAAAGATAAGTGCCCCTTTGAGGTCTCTTCCTTCCTTTTTTCCCCCTTTGGTTGTATTGCCTTTTACATATCCAGGAAGGGAAAATGAGTGCGGGAGGATGATGCTCCATAAGGATTGATATGAAAATGGTCTTTTTTTTTTATCTAGCAGCTTCCTATGACTATACTCGGTGTGAGATTTGTCAAGCATTTGTGACAAAGATCCTATGCAGTCATCTGTCTTCCCTTACTATCTATTTAGAAAAAAATAGAGGTTGAAGCTTCTAGCTGAGGGAGCTATGTCTTCTGAATCCATTTGCCCCAATATTCAGTTGCCACTTAAGAAAGGTCCAAAAAGTCTCCTCTTCCCTCTTCTCAAGACCAAGTTTTGCGAGGTTGCAAGATCCAGACTTTGCTTCCTCCTCCCAAGGTCCTTTCCTTGACTGTTTATTTTCGGTCTTTTCTTCATCTATAAGTGCTGCCTGCATGAGAATTTCTTCAAGCTGTGGTGTTTATGGCATTTACCATTCCTGTAGATGTCCTTCCATATCACTGTTCCAGTATTCTTTACATGCGAGATTCCCTGCCTCGGTCAACCCGACGTCCGGCAAGTATACCAAACTCTTAGGTTTACAGTACACTGTATGTCACATGTGTCTTCCTTGCATAGCATAGGGCTTAAAGGTGACATCTGGACCTACCATCCTCAAAACTTCTTTGCCACCAGTCCAAACACCATCTGTTGATTGTCAGTCTGAACCCCTACGTTGCTGGTTTTCCGAGCTGTTGGCAGATAAGTGCGTCATTGAGGTTTGTTTTTTCTTGTGGCTTGCTTGTGCAGTTTCATGTCATCCAAGTGAAGTCAGTGTTGGAGACAGATTCTCCATAAAGACTGCCATGAACAGTGTGCATTTTGCCTAGGCGCCTCGCATGACAGTATGTCCTGTTTCATCTGTCAGGCTTTTGTACCAAAAACTCTGCATAGTAGGCTTTCTTCCTTGGCATTGTATCTGGAGAGTCAGCGCCTTAAACTTCTCACTAAAGATTCTATGGAGGGAACTTCCTGCCCTGAGGGACAGTCATTGAGGAAGAAAGTGGCTGAGAAGCCTAGGCCAGAATCTTAGACTGTTCAGCCTCTGCCATACATTTCTCCCAAGGTTAGTGAATGCCTGGAGTTTGGCCTGGTTTTGCTGTCTGATTCCTCTGTGACAGGGCTGGATGCTGGTGGGGATCCAACATTAAACATGTCTGATGAGGCTTTGCCAGACATCTATTTGTGATTTTCTGGGGAACCAAGGTTGATCCTTTCCGAGGGGCCTAGGGGTGTTCCTCAGATTTTAGTCCAGGGAAGAAGTTCCTACTGCTATTATTTAATGGTATCCTGGGTCAGAGCCTTCAAGGTTTTGCAAGGCAGGTGCCCCATTAAAGAAAAAAAAAAACTAAACATGTTTCTCCTGCCTCTAAGGATCTACAGTGTGTGTGTCAGGCCTTCACTCAGGGTTTGGTCGGTGCTTTGATGGCATTGAAACCTTCTCAGAGTGTTTCTATTCCAGCTACCCCTTGGTCCCTGTACTCCACTTCAAAGACCCAGGGAACAGGACTCCTCTGAGGAGGAGTTGGATTCTGATGAGGAAGCCCTTGCTTACTCTTCTAAATTCCTTCGCCTTTGGACTGTGAGACAGAGGAAGAAGAATCTACCACTCCTGATACTCCCTTTGAAGAGATTTCTTTTGGGGACGCAGTCTCCAGGATGGAGTTTTTTTAAATTGGATTGTGCTCAGGTCTCTGAGATCCATAAGATGTACTTTGAGTTGCTGCAGATGGAAATTTCCTAAACCTTTGCTATTCCTCCTGTTTTTGTCTTTTGTTGGATGCATTTTCCAATGTTTCTAAAGCTCCTGATTCTCAGACCCCTGTTCTCAAGAAACCTGATTTTATAAGGTGCCTGAGACTGTAACTTTTTGTACAAGTGTCCGGCTGCTCACCCATCAGTAGTGTGTCTGTAGCCTCTGACAAGCCCTCTCAGTTGCTTCCCTCCCCCAAGTTATTGCCTTCTAATAAAGACAGCAGAACCATGGGAAGACTAGGTAAGAAGGTTTACACCTCGGCTTTTATGGCTATTAATTATCAGACCCATGTGTTCAGGTATGTGTTGGCTCTATCTCTGGCTTGTCAGGATGATCTAGACTCTGAGGGTAAAACATCTGATCTTTGAGACTTCGTCACAGGTGGTTCAGCGTTCCATCAAGTGTAGTTATGGTGCAGCAGATGCTTCTTCTAGGGCTTCTGATTTTGTGTCAGTGATGAGGAGGTATTTTTGGCTTTGGCTTCAACCCTTGCCTGATGATATCAAGGCTAAGTTGATGGATGCCCCTCTTGTTAATAAACTCATGTTTGGTGTAGCTGCTGCTGATTTGTTTAAGTCCCTTCAGGATAGGGGGAAGGCTTTACAGGAACTCAAATGTGTTTGTGTCTCTTGTTCCTAAATTTTAGAGAAACTACCCCAGTAAGTCAGTCTTTGTGAGCATGCAATCTCACTGTCTTCCTAAGACCAAAATGCCTGGCAAGGAGATTCCTCCTGTTAAGGCTACTCTGACTTCAGGGACTCTGAAGTCTTCCTTTCCAAATAAACCAGGTGCTGTCTGACTATCCGTTTCTTCCTAGCCACGTTCCTCTTTCTCTTCGCCTCTCTCTTGATCTTCCTGTTTTGGCTACAGATTACCCAGGATTCATGGTTTCTCTCCATTACTTGCCAGGAGTATTTCATGGTGTGGAAATCCCTTCCCCATTTTATGGGCATTACTCGGAAACAACTCCCCTTTTTTGCAGAGGTGCTTTGAGACCTTTTGACTCTGGGTACTATTGAAGAGGTGTCTTTGCCCCAAAGGGGGAGGGGTTTTTACTCCAGGATGTTTCTGGTACCCAGAAAAGAGGGTACTTGGAGACAAATTCTAGACCTGACTCATCTAAAATGTTTCTGAAAGTGCCCACGTTTTGAATGCTGTCCCTTCAGACTCTGTTCCCTCTTTTGTTTCCACAGACGTGTATGGTGTCTCTGGATCTCAAGGATGCTTATCTCCATATTCCAATCTATCCCCTTTTCAGGAGGTTTTTGCATTTCTCTGCATCTCAAGGATGCTTATCTCCATATTCCAATCTATCCCCTTTTCAGGAGGTTTTTGCATTTCTCTGCTTCCTGGCATTTTCAGTTCTCTGCTTTGCCCTTTGGCTTTTCTACTGCAAGGGTATTCACCACATGCCTCGCTCATGTGATTGCTTTTAACAGGCTTAAGGGGATTCAACTATTTCCCTACTTGGACAACCTGCTGTTTCAGGCATCGTCTCCAGAGATCCTATTGCAAAATCTCCATTTTGCCGTCTCTCTTCTTCAGAGCCTGGGGTGTACAATAAACTTCAAAAAGTCTTCTATGACTCTTTCTCAGGACCATATTTTTCTGGGTTGCAGGATTCAGACTTTACCTATGCTGACATCCCTGCTTTCCTCCCAATGTCTTAACTCTTATTTCTTTCTTTCAAACTCTTCCTCTGGCCTCCATTACAGTCAGGGAGTTTCTCAGAGCTCTGGGTTTCATGGCATCCACCATCCCTATGCTCCCTCTGGCCAAAATCCACATGAGAAAATTTCATTTCCTCCTGAAATCAGTCTGGCTTCAACATGCACATCCTCTAGAGTTTGCAGTTCCTGTTCTACCTTTTCTCAAGAGGGAACTTTACTGGTGGATCTAGCAGTTGTCTGTAAACCTAGGCCTCCCTTTTCATCCTCCTGTTCCCTCTCAGGAGCTGTTCACAGATGCTTCAGATGTGATATAGGGAGCAGCTTTTGGCTCCCTAAAGGTGCAGTGGGTCTGGTCTCCTTTTCAACAGAAAGAACACATCAATGTCAAAGAGATGATCCCTTCTGGCTATTTAGACTTTTCATCCACTTTTCTCCCCAGGACTTCTCAGGGTATTTACAGACAATACCACAGTGATGTGGTATGTAAACAAACGGGGAAACAAGATCTTACCTTCTTTGCCAGTTGGCACTCCTGGTATGGGATCTTGCTGTCCTGCTGTCCAGTATCAAGTGACTCTTCAGGCAGTTTACATTCCCTCAGGTCAAAACATTGTGGCAGACACACTGAGCAGGTGATTAACTCTGTCCCAAAAATGGATGTTTCACAGGGATGTGTTTCTGTACATGGTTTACCAGTGGGGTATTCCTCGGATAGATCTGTTTGCCGCCCATCTGAATAGACAATTTCTGCTTTTTTGTGCCAGAGTCCCAGGTCCTCTGGTGTGGAAGGTGGACGCTCTCCCTTTTTCTTGGAAGGGGATATTTCTTTATGCTTGTTCAACCCTTCCCTTTATTCCAAATGTCCTATTAAAAATTTAACAGGATGCTCCCAAAATCTTGCTGGTGACTCCCGTTTGACTGTGACAGCATTGGTTCCCTCTTCTGCATTTAGCCAAAGGCAGTCATTGCAAGTTACTTCACAGAGTGTACCTACTCACACAAAATTAAGGGATCTTCCATCCATCCCCACCTGTTCACTCTTTAATTGACCCTGTTGATGATAGGATTTTGATTCTACATAGACACTTTTTTTTTTTTTTCTGAGGATGTGCTTAAGGTCCTGCAGGAGGCCAGGCAACACAGTACTAACAAATTCTACTTACCAAATGGAAGAGATTTTCTGTTTGTTGTCTCTCTCATAACCTGAATCCGCGTTTTGTGGATGATCCTTTAGTTCTTTCTTATTTGTGTGTGAATTGCTCAATGCTGGGTTGGCTTATTGTTCTGTTGAGGTCCACTTATCTATCTCTGCTTCTCTGCCTTTATCTCCTCCTTTAGCTTCTAGATTTGAAACTAGACAATTCCTTAAAGGTGTCCTTCATATTAGGCCTTCCAGGAAGCCTGTCGTCCTCCCTGGGATCTTAATTTTGTTTTTGAGAAATTGAATTAGGCTCATCTTGAGCCTGCTGCTTCAGCTTCTTTGCTCTTGGGAGACTGGCTCTTACTTCTGCCAGACAGATGTCTGAGCTTCAGGCCATTATGGCTTGTCCTTTTTTGATGTTTCATCAGGACAGGGTTCCTTGAGTCCTAATCAATTTTTATGCCTAAGGTGGTTGAGTTGTCAGTTAATCAGTCTATTCATTTGCCTACTTTTTTCTCCTCTCCACAATCTGCTAGTGAGAGGGTGCTGCATACTTTGGATGTGCATAGACAACTCCTTTCTTATTTGAATAAGACTATCTATTAAAAAAATGTGATCATTTGTTTGTTTTCATCCTAGGTCCATAGGATTAGCTGTATCCAAGCAGACTATTTCTTATTGGATTTCAAAGGCCATTTCCTTTGGTTATTCTTTTCATGGTGAGAGCCTTCCTTCTGTAAAGGCTCATGTGGCATTTTCTGGTGATTTTTTTTTTTTTTTTTTTTTTCCAAGGGTTTAGATACTCACTCTATTCTTGAAGCAGCTACCTAGACTACTTTGTGTACTTTTACAAACAAAAACTACAAGTTGGCTGGTATCTGCAGAGGCTGAGCTGGTTTTGCAAGGGCCATCCTTCATGGCTTCCTAGAGAGCTCTGCTGGTCCTTCCTCCTTCCAGGTTCCTTCTTGAGCTTTGGCAGTCTGACATTAAAAAGAGTACTGCACCAGTGATATGGAAGGACATAATACAATTGTGTAAAATCTTACCATAAGAGTAGATGTCCTTCCCTTCACTGTTGCAGGATTCACTCCCTCCTCCCCCTAGTCCATTTCTCTTCTGGATGTACTAGTTACCGCATGGTTTTCCTTGGACTGATGTTCCTACTGGGGCTTTTAGTTCTGAGGATGGTATGTTTGAACATCATCTTTATGCCCTATGCTATGCGAGGAGCATATGTGTGACGTACAGCATACCTTAAAGGAACCTAAGGCTTTGGTATACTGGCTAGATGTCAGGCTGCCTAGGCAGGGAATCTCACATATAAATAATACTACAGCAGTAAAGGGAAGGGCTTCTACTGTTATGGTAAGGTTTTACATAACTGTAGATCTGAAGTAGGCAGACTTCATTTGTCTGCAACCTGTGGGTATCGGATCCGACCTCGGATCCGAGCCGGCCTTTCAAAAGCTTAGGCTCCGAGCTCCTAGCTCCTCCCTCTACCCATAACCCCTTGCCAAGCCCTGACTGACCTCAGATTTCGTTTGCCGCTTTCAAGTTGCGACGGATTCCTTGAGCTCCTAGTGCAGATAAGTTTTCTGACAGGAAAATTTTGTAAAATTTAACCTTTTTTGATTATTTTAGATAGAAGTGTGTCTGTTAGGCTTTCCTTCCTCTATCTTTTATATTTTCTTCCTGGGTTTGCGTAGTTTGAGTGGTTTGTGTGTGTTTAGGCCTGTTAGGGCTAGAGATGTCTGAAGCCCATAAGGCAGTTTTTTCTAAGTGCACCGAGTGTGGCCATAAGCTGTCCCGGCGGATGGCCACACTCGTGTTAATGCTTGGGGTTGAACACCTGTCATCTGGTTGTACCATTTGTGCAGGGTTCAACCCCCGAGCTTTGAGGGAGCGGAGGTCGAAGCTTGTTCTGGCGGGACTTCTCCCTCCAGATACCGCTTCGGCTTCTGCCCCTTCTACACAGCAAGCAGTTGCTGTGGGCTCTCCTCCCCCGGCTGGGACTCAACCTCTCTCTAAGACGCCGGCGGAGAGAGAGACTTCTAGGGAGAGAGAAAAGAAGGAGAGGCACAGGGAGAGGCACCACAAACGGAGAGCTGAAACCTCTAGTTCGGCTCCTCCATCCAAGCGGGCCTCTCCTGTGCCTTCTAGTTTCCCTCCTCCTCGGCTCCTATCCCCTCTGTTCTCTCCTGGGCCCGAGGAGGAGGAGGCTAGCCCTTCAGTGAGGTCCCCAAGGCGGCTCTCTAGGTCCGCTTTGGTGGCCTCGACTAGATCTACCTTCTCCATGAGTGAAGCAGATATGGACCGGATGATGAGGAGATTCATCCAGGCCCAAATGCAAATGGGAGTGCTCCTAGCCCCCCCCCCATCCGGGAGGGGCTTCGACCCCTTTTTTCGCCCCTTTGGCTCCTTCTCCGACCCACACCATGGGTTCGGAGCTGTCGGCGCCGGGCAGAGTTGGATCCAGGGATGGGTCGGATCCGATAGGTCGGCGCACCTCGGACCCGTCCCATCCCTTGAGTGCTTCAGGTGCTTCGGACCCGACCTCTCGGAGCCGAGGACCGAGCCTCGGATCCGAGGGAGCTGGTGTGTCTTCGGTTCCATCTAGGTCAGAGCACACCGGTCTCTCGGATCCGACTGTCTCGGCTCCGATCCGTGCGTCTGATCCGAGTGGGGGTCGGCTCTCGGGGTTCAGAGAAGCTGGCTCCCCCTCGGCCTTCAACATAGTGGAAAGGGCACTGTTGAGGACTGCCGGACCCCCGGTCCCTGCCACGGCTCCATCCCGCACTCCCTTGCAGTTGGGCCAGGCTCCCACCAGCCGGTCCCAGGGACAGCCCGCCTCGATGTCCCAAGTAGTTCCCTTGGAACATCCAGCTGCGGAAGAGTACTCCTCGGACAGCCCCCCCCCCGAAGAAGTACCTCGGAAGCGTAAGTGCAAAAGGAGGCACATGGACTCCCCCGAGTCCGTTACCGAAGACACAGACTTGGATGAAGGGAGGGCTCCCAAGGTCACCCCTGAAGACGCCTCATTTGGAGACATTATGGAAATGTTGAGGATCAGGGGGGGGGGTGATCTGCCCCCAAGGCCACCTCAGACGAGTCTGTGTTCTTGGAGGCATTCGAGGCGGGCCAATCTACCTCTTGGGTGTCCCCTCCTGCCGACCCTCTGGTGGACCTTATATCCACCAGAGCGTGGAAGGATCCGGACACCGTTGAGCCTGTACCCAAGCCGCCCTGACCGTATCCTTTCCCTCCGGCGGACCGCATTCACTGGAGCAAAGGCCCTCCAGTAGATGCCATGATGATGGCTGCAGCCACTAAGAGGGAGTTGGCCCAGGAGAGTCCCTCTATGCATCCTCCGGGCAAGGAGTCCCACTCGATGGATCGCATTGGGAAGCGAGTTTTCAGTTCAGCAACCTTCTCTTTGAGAGCGCTGAACTACATGGCACACGTCATCAGGATGCAGCGGGATTTGATTAAAGAATACGCTGCATCTCCCCCAGAGTCCATGTCGGGTAAGGACAAGCAGGTATACTCCACCCGAATGGCCACTCTTAGAGCAGTTTCTAACACATCTATGCGGCTACTTTCTCACGCTACCGAGGGAGCCGCTAGAGCCAGCGGAGCAGGCCTAGTCATGAGGCGGCAGGCCTGGCTCCGCCACTGTGATTTCGCAGAGCCCTTCAAGGCGACTTTCGTGAATGCCCCCTTTAATGGTTCTGCCTTGTTTGGCAAAACTGTTCGCGAAACATTGGTCCAGAGCGAGAAGGACGGGAAGACGCTGTCTGCCATCGGAGTCCGCTTCTCAGCTCCCCAGAGGTCCTTCTCGAAGAACCAAAAGGGACAGAAGAAGATATGGTTCCGGAAGTCGCAGCAGTCCCAACCTGCTCTGGATAATCAGTCCTCCCGTGGCAGAGGAGGACAGGGAGGTCGCCATCCTAGAGGCAGAGGGGCTCCTAGAAACTTTGGGTCCAGAGAACCTTTCTCTGATAGGCCCACGCAGCAGCCCTGAAGGGTTGCCCGGCTGTCCGTCTCTGGAGGCAGTCGGGGGGCGCTTTTCGAGGCACCTAACTTCTTGGGAGTCCATCACAACAGACCGTTGGGTGCTTCGCGTGATATCCAGAGGTTGTACAATTCCCCTGTACAAAGTTCCCAGATCTCGCAGCCTCCCAGATGTACCACCCGACCAAAGGGAGGCAGCAGCTATCGAAATCGGACAGCTGCTAGAAAAAAGAGCTATCCAGTGCGTCCCCCTAGATCAAACCGGGTCAGGGTTTTACTCCAGGTTCTTTTTAGTGCCAAAGAAAACGGGGGACTTAAGACCAATCTTAGATCTTTCCCTGCTGAACCTGTCAGTAACCAAGCAAAAGTTCCGGATGGTCACCCTTCAATCTATACTCCCCCTCTTGAGGGAGAACGACTGGATGTGCTCCATCGACCTCAAGGACGCCAGACTACCACATTCGCATGGACAGACGGTCCAGGAGGTTTCTTCGCTTCCGGCTGGGAGCCAGTCATTATCAGTTCAGGGTCCTCCCCTTCGGTCTCACCTCAGCCCCCAGGGTGTTCACCAAGGTACTAGCGGTTGTAGCGGCCCACCTGAGACTCCAGGGATTACAGGTCTTTCCGTACCTGGACGACTGGCTCCTGACGGCATCATCAAGGCATCTTCTGTGCTCAGCCAGGGACTACTTCCTTCATATAGCCCCAAGGCTGGGCATCACTATCAACTGGGAGAAGTCTTCACTGCACCCCACACAAATTATAGATTTCATAGGAGGAAGGCTAAACACCAGGTCAATGCGAGCCTTCCTCACCCCAGACAGAATTTCCAACCTGAAGTGTCATGTCGCAGCGGTCCTGCAACCATTTCCGACAGCAGCTTCGGTCCTGAGGGCCCTAGGTTCGATGGCGGCAGCTATCCCGCTTCTTATTCATGCGCGCTTACGCATGCGGGTTCTTCAATGGACCCTTCAGGTTCAGTGGTCCCCTCTCTATTCCTCTCTCAACAGTCCGATAGCGGTCAGCAAAGCATGCAAGGATTCCCTTCTTTGGTGGCTTCGGTCTCCGGAGCCTCTGACAGGGAGACCTTTTTGTGCAGCATTTCCCCGAGCCACAGTGACCACGGACGCTTGGTGGGGGGGGCATTCTGCGGGGAAGATTGTCCAAGGCATGTGGAACCCCACAGAGACTTCGTTGCATATAAATGTCCTGGAAATGAGGGCTGTGCTCCTAGCGTTGCAAGCACTTCACAACCTTCTTTCTTCAGGGACTATTGCGATTCAGACAGACAACATGTCGGTAGTCTGGTACATCAACAAACAGGGAGGAACCAGGTCCTATCCCCTTTGTCGAGAGGCCATGAGAGTCTGGGAATGGGCAATTTCCACCAAACGTTTTCTTGTAGCAACGCACATTCCGGGAAAATCCAACATCCTTGCGGACAAACTCAGTCGCACCATTCTTTACCCTCACGAGTGGTCTCTCAATCCTCAGGTAGCGAAGAAGATTTTTGCCATCTGGGGGCAACCCTGTTGCAATCTTTTTGCCTCTCACTCAAACGCCAAATGCGACAATTTCTTCCCTCTGCTTCCCCCACCAGGGGAATCCCCGAGAGACGCGCTGGTGCATGCTTGGCCTCCCGGTCTCCTTTATGCCTACCCTCCACTACCTCTGATGCAGAGGCTTCTGCAGAAAGCCAACAGTTTGGGGAGCAGAATGATTCTCATTGCCCCGTTCTGGCCTCACAACCCTGGTTCCCCTTTGTATGGTCTCACAAAGTGAATCCACCCTGGATTCTGGATCCGATCCCGGATCTCATCTCCCACCCTCTGGGAATTCCGGCTCTCAATCTACGCACCCTGAAATTGACAGCTTGGCTGCTCCAGTTCCATCCTTGATTAGGACTCCCGGTATCTCGTCACCGGTCAAGGCCATCCTAGTGGCGGCTCATAAACCTTCCACTAGGCAGGTTTATCGGAGTAAATGGAAGAGATTCTCTATTTGGGTGGTCCAGAAAAGTTTGGATCCTTTTTCAGCACCTATGTCGGCAGTGCTGGATTTTTTAACAGACCTCTTTCATCAAGGGGCAAGTTCTTCCACGATTAAGGTACAATTGGCAGCCATCTCTCATTATCACATTGGTCATGAGACAGCTCCCCTCATGACGGCAAAATTGTGCAAAACCTTTCTTAAAGGGATTTTTTTGTTGAGGCCTCCAGTCAAAGAGATTGTACCACCTTGGGACCTATCTTTAGTTCTGCAAGCCCTTACTGCTCCTCCCTTCGAGCCTGCAGCTTCTACAGACTTGAAGTACCTTTCCTGGAAGGACTGCCTTCTTAGTAGCTATCACTTCAGCCAGAAGAGTGTCTGAACTTCAGGCTCTATGCGTCAAACCGCCTTACCTTTCCTTCTTTCCAGATAGGGTGTGCCTCAGGACCAATCCATCCTTTCTTCCAAAAGTCTCTTCAGAATCTAATATCAACCAATCAATCAACTTACCTGTGTTTTTTCCCAAGTACTCAAAGGAGAATACAAATTGCATTCCTTGGATGTTCATAGACAATTACGATTTTACATTCACAGAACAGCTGGTCACAGGCAATCAGATCAGCTGTTCATCTCCTTTGCTAAATTTGCTTTGGGTAAAGCAGTTTCTAAAGTCACACTATCGAGATGGATTGCTAATTGTATTCTGCAGGCTTATGACACTTCAGGTAGACCTGCTCCTCAGAGGGTTACGGCTCATTCTACTAGGGCAGTCTCCACGTCAGCCGCCTTTAAGTCCCGTGTGTCATTGGATGATATCTGCGCGGCAGCCACTTGGGCCTCACCTCATACCTTTATTTCTCATTATAAGGTGGATGTTGTTTCCAGGGGAAGAGCATCCTTTGGCTCAGCGGTGCTCCATGACGGCCGCCCAAGATTCAGGTAGCTGGGGACTCTGTCCCACAGGTTGCAGACAAATGAAGTCTGCCTACTTCAGATTTAGAAGTTATGTACTCACCATAACGTTCCATCTGAGTAGGTGACTTCATTTGGATGCAACCATCCCCCCCTCCATCCCCCTGACCTTTATACAGCGAGTATTTATGCTTTGTTCAGATACTTTATTCAGTATTATATAGGCAAACTCAATCTGAGGTCATTCAGGGCTTGGCAAGGGGTTATGGGTAGAGGGAGGAGCTAGGAGCTCGGAGCCTAAGCTTTTGAAAGGCCGGCTCGGATCCGAGGTCGGATCCGATACCCACAGGTTGCATCCAAATGAAGTCACCTACTCAGATGGAACGTTATGGTGAGTACATAACTTCTAATTTCACCAGACTCCGCATGAGGAAGTTTCAGTGTTCTCTTAAAACTGTTTGGCCTCAGCGGTGTCTTTCATTCTCTGGATCTTCTCATTCCTCTCTTGCCTTGTCTCAAACTCTGGTTCTTGTGGTGGATTTGTCAGATATCTCTGAATCCCGGCTTGCCTTTTCAGGCTTCTCTCTCCACTCGGGATCTGTACACAAATGCTTCTGATAAAGGTTGGGGAGCCTCTTCCAACAACATCAAGGTCAACGGAGTTTGGTCTTCCCAGGAACAGATGGACCATATTAACCTGAAAGAGGTGAGAGCTCTGATTCTGGCCCCTTCATGCTTTGCACTCTTTTTGCGTCTCGTGTCCTGTTGAGAAATTTCATAGACAATGCCACAGTTATGGGGAAGGACTTTCAATATGGCTGCACATTGAGTAACCACTTATTTCTAGCTCTTACTGTGTGAAACATGAAACTCAGCAGAGAAGGCCAGTAGAGTTGTGTTTATTGGTAAATTTCAGTAACTGGCTAGTAAATGTACTGCCCGGATGCCAGGAATAAAGTAATACAGAAGACCTGGGAAACATTTGGCTACAAAAAGTGAGGAAGAAACACTGACTGGGGAAAATTTCGCAGATGTTCATCAAAAAGCAATGCAATCTTCAGACATGAGGACAACTGCATATAGACCTGGTTAAAATAAACAAAAAAACTAATGGAGTAGATGAACACATACAAACGGATGGGCAAAGTAGAAGAAGCTTTAAACAGATATTCAGATGAGTTGATAAAGCTGCAAAAATTTGAGGTTGAAATAAAGTAAAGGCTGGCTGAATATGAGATTGCTCAGGAAGAGATGTTTCAAAAAATAATAGAATTAAAGGACAGAGCACATAGGGAAAACCTGAGATTTTCAGCTATACCAGAGAAGCTGGAAGGAACAAACTGCATTCATTTTATGAAAGCACAAATAAATAAGCAACTGGACTGGTATTCCACAGCAGTAATTTAGTTGAAAGGGCACATCATGTGTATGCTCCAAACCTGGCTATAAGAAAGCGACCAAGACCTTTAATAGTGAAGATGCAATCCTACCAGCAGAAAGAGTTGATTCTGACAAAACTGTAGTAGAAAGACAAAGTACTAAACGTGGGAGACAGCCGAGTGTTTTTGGAGAATGACTACTCATTGCACACCAGGCAGAAAAGGAATACATGTATTCTACTATTCAGGGAATGCAGAGATGCAGGTGTGAGATTCAAACTGCTGTACCCAGCTGTCTTAAAGGTATCCTTCCTTGGAAGGAGAAACTAAGTACATGCTAAGGACATTCAAAGGTTTGTCCAACAAAAAGTAAGCTATGAAATGGAAGGAGTTTCTGCTTTTTTTTGTTATGGTAATAAAGACCACAGTGGGGACTGTACCTGTGAAACCTTTTCAGATTTTCAACGGAAAAATTTGGAGAGAAGGAAGGGAGCATAAGAGTTAATTAGAAGAATCGAGAATACATTGGAAATGAAGCAGAGACAGGGTTTCCGAGAGGAACAGTAATTAATAAAACCAGTAACTTAATATGGGATTACAGTGCAGTAATCATATTTGTGAAATATGACAGAACAAGAAAATCTGGAAATATTGGACTTTTTCAGAATTTGTTGGACTTGTGTGGGACTCTAAAGCATATTCCTTACTTCGTCTATTAATGTTTGGAAAATTGCTTTGGGGAGGGGAAGAGGAGGGAGAAGGTTTAACTGTAAGTTAAGATTTTTTTTTCTTTAAATAGTACTAATTTTGTGATGATTTTTTCCCCTCTGTCTCCCTTCTCTCTTTCTTGTTCAGTTTTAAGAAATGCAGCCACTGCATTGTAAAAAAATGCCTTTTTAATGTCCTTTTTCTCATTCTTGTTTGGGGTAGGGACTGGATTAAAAATCTTGGATTGATTTAGTAACCTGTTTTAAGAGAGTGAAACTAAATGAAAAAGAACATTGAATATTGAGGCCTTTTTCTAGCAAATACATGTATGCTCAGTAACAGTTCTGCAGCTGATTTTCATGTTTCCTTGGAACAGTGTGATAAAGAGAAACTGGCTGCTTGGCTCATGTCTCCATGGAAACAATCTGATAAAGAGAAACTGGTTACAGTCTGGTGGAGCGTGATTGAATGAGGGGGAAAAAACAAAGAGAAATTGGCTAGGAGATGATGTTTTCTGAAAGCATTCAGGGGCTTTCCAGGGTAGTTAATGTTCTCTGGAAACATTCAGGGTTTTTTTCCAGCTGAGAGAGTTATAAAGGTAAGAGGAGACCAATCAGCACTTAGTAGAAGCACAGGCTACACCATGCTTCTTGGCATGGATAACCTTTCTTTTAGGTTAACTCAAGTCTGAGTGTGGCTGTCATTTTGGGACTTTTGTTCCTCTTAGGAGAGTAAAACAATATTTGAAGGTGTACATAGTTGTGTGTGTTAGTATTAATTTAACAGGTTTTAGTGGGTATTGGGGGTGTTTTTATGAGGGCTTTCAATATAAGAAGTGACATAGACTCAAATGGATATGACGAGAAACAACTGTATAAAAGTTAAACCTGCCAAGCAGTGCATGCGTGTAACACAAAAGCTGGAACTAGATATTTAATGAGAAAGGTGTTCTACATAAAAGGTGTGAATAATAACTTTTTAAAACAATGATGCTTTCTTTAATGTCTACACATGAAGAACCCCGACGATAAATACAAATGAGAGTAGTGAACTATATTAAAAATGTAGAGTGCAAATAGTTATGTTACAGGAGAGACACTTAGAACTAAATATGTGAATATGATAAAGAAAGGTTTTCAGGATGATTATTCAGCAGAATACCTGGGACAAAGAAAAAGAGGAGTATATTATCTGCAAGGGGAGCTCCAATAGTGATGGAAGAAGATAAAAAAAAGATAATAGTGGCAGATTTGTAGTGCTAAGAGGCTACTGGCAAGGGAGGAGGATTACACTGGCATGTATTTACATTCCACATAAAGCTGCTGTAGTGGAGCTTAAGAAAATTCTGAGAGAAATAATTTTGTTTTTGGGATACATAGTTAATGAACCTAAAACCTAGGCAATAGCAGTTAATTATGTACCCACACATGAACTGGGTCAGGAATAT
Source organism: Protopterus annectens (assembly GCF_019279795.1). Taxonomy (NCBI): domain Eukaryota; kingdom Metazoa; phylum Chordata; order Ceratodontiformes; family Protopteridae; genus Protopterus; species Protopterus annectens. The sequence continues at coordinate 1,374,915,771 of NC_056737.1, forward strand.
CCATATTTATGGGGACATGATAAAAGAAGTATTTCAGATGTATGGATTAAACATGATTCTAGTGTGGCAGCTAAGGATATGTAGGAAGATACTAAACAAAAGATAATACAAAAACTGAGAAAATGAAAGCTTTTTTATATGGATATGGATAGGAAGATACAAGCCGTTAAAATATTTAGTCCCTTTAGTCTTATACACAGGTCAGGTATATTTTATCAACCAGAGGAGAAGTTGTGGATATCCCTGAAGAGCTGAAGGACTTTATCTGGGAGGGGAAGACCACAAGATTCAAGTAGTATAAGCTGATTCTTCCAGTAGAACAGGGCATGTTTTGGATTACTCAGTTTGAAGGGGTCTTTCAGAGCTACAAAGTTAAGCCTCCTATACATAACACAAGCAGAAAACTATAATTCAAAGTGGAAAAGAATGATGATGAAACGTGGGACTCAAGAAACAAGGAGAGACTGGGATTTTGGATACAGGCCTTTAAGGACAATAACAGTAATACAGAATATTATAGCCATAAAGTAGCAAAAAGCATTCTAAGAACTAAACCAACACGTAAATGGAGAAAGGGGTTTCTGCTGATTGGGATGATTGCAGTTAGAGGTGCAGACTATAGGCAGGAGGGGCCTGGAATTTGTTGGAGAAAACTGGCAAAGGAACCAGGGTATTGGGAGCAAATAACTAGAGAGGGAAAGATGATAGAATGAGAAGACACCAAGAATTTATTTGGACTGCAGGTTAGAGATTGCCTTCCCTATCAGGAACTGATATCAGAGTATAGGCTAAGAGAAAGAAATAGGGGGTTCCTAAATGAAAGACCAGCACTGGTAGAGTTTTTAATATAATCTACAACGGAAGCTGCCATTTAAAAAAGGAATAATTAGTAGAGCATATAAAATACTGCATGATAACTATAAGAATTAATCAGAGGAGGTTAGAAAGGATTGGATCAACAGTTCGCAAAGAAGCAATGGGAAGATGTATGTACGTCTCCCAAATATGCAACAAAATCTAGAAGGTTTAAGATTTTTGCTTGGAAATGTTTACATAGATGTTTTTATACCCCAAGAAGACTCCAGAGAATTTTTCTTTAGGCAGATAACAAATCTTGGAGGTGTGAAGGGGAAGAAAGAGATAATTGGGAATATATTTTCTGGGAGTGTGGTGAGTTGGCAAACTTTAAGGATTCTCTGTGGGGTGCACTGTTGGAGATACTGGGTAGGCATATTGGTCTGACGAGGGAGATGATTTTTCTGAGCCATGATACATAATTGGAATTGCCTAGACATGGTAAGGCCTTGCTGTGTCTAATAATGGTGGCTGCCAAAAAAATCATCTAATAGAAAATGGAAATCAAAATCTAAACCAACTATACTGGAAGTAGTGAATATAGTAACAGAGATAAAACAACTGGAATTGAAATCTTTAGAAAAGGGTAGGAGCAAACTAGATAGGAAAGTTGGAATTGTGGGGAACAATACATGCAAGGGAGAAATGAGGTTTAAAAGGCAATAGGACTTAGATGAATTATATAATGTTTGAGTGAGAAAGATTGGATAGATTGTAAGTGATGTAATCTTTGCAACTGGGAGTGTGTCATTATAGCTTGTGATGTAAAATGCTTGCAACTAGGATTGTGTCATTGTGGTTTGTTTTCATTTACAGAAATGTATGATTGCCTGTGTAGTAAGTGGTTTACTAAAGATATTTCTTTTTTAAAAAAAAAAAAAAAAAAAAAAAAGAGGGGGGCAGGAATTGAATAATTTATGGGATGTTGGTTAGGTTATATGATATATGGTATTATATGTGAAGTATAATGTTTATGTTAATGTGATTTGATTAGTTTTATATGAGTGTAAATTTGCCCATGTCTCAAGTGATAATTCAGTAAAGGTGTTTGAAAAAAAACAGCACAGTTATATGGTACATAAGCTGGGGGGGTCATAGAAATCTTACCTTCTTTGCAGGCTAGCTCTTTTGAGCTTGGAATTTTGTGATGCACCATCAGCTGGCCCTTCAGGATGTCTACATTCCCTTAGAGCACTAGCAGTAAGATAGTCTGGACAGGTTAAGGGCATATCCTCCTGAATGGATGCTTCATAGTGAGGTTTTCCTGCCCCCCCCCTTCCGTTGTTACTAAAAGTCCTGGACAAGGTCATGTGGAACAGGTCCAAAAATCATGTTGGTGACTCTCTTTTGGCTCACAGCACTGGTCCCCCTTCTAATTCATCTGGCCAAGGGCAGTCATCAAAGGTTACCTCACAGGATGGATCTTCACACAGGACACAGGATCTGTCATTCACCCTCATTTAGTCATCCAGCAATTGACTCTGTAGGTGATAGGATGAGTCCTTTTACACACCAGTTTTCTGAGTATGTGCTTTGGGGGAAAAATGTTACTAAAAAATCCTTTGTAGCTAAATGGAAGACATTTTCAATTTGGTGTTGCAAGCCTGATCTGGTCCCTCTTTCTATGAGTATTCCTATGGTTCTTGTTTATGAGGTGCTGTATTCTGGCCTGTCATACTCCTCTGTTAAAGCTCATTTATCAACCATTACTGCTTGTCTGCCTTTGGATCCTCCTGTTGCTTCTAGATTTAAAGTCAAACAAGTTTTAAAAGGTATATTTCTTATGCCCCCAATAAAGCATTTTCCTCTTCCTTGGGACCTTTAATTTTGTTCTTAAAGTTTACTCAGCCTTCTTATGAGCTTGCAGTTTCTTTTTCTTTGCAATAGTTTACTTGAAAAATGTTGTTAGTAGCCCTTAGTTCCATCAAGAGGGTTTCTGAACTTAAGGCACTCATGGCAGTTTCACCTTTTGTGGTCTTTCACAGGACAAGAGTTTCTCTTTCTACCAATCTTCTTTTATGCCCAATGTAGTTAATGATTTAACTTTAAATCAGGCTATTCATCTTCCTCCTTTTTCTCTTCTCCACAGAATGATAGAGAATTCTTTATACCTTGGATCTACACAGACAGCTCAGGTATATTACCAAGATGTGACTAAGGGCATAAAGAAATCTGACAACTGTTTAATTCCATTCCAGGAAATTTGGTTTGGCTGTTTCTAAGCAAACCATCTCCTTCAGGATTTCTAAGGCTGTTTCATTTTGCTGTTTTTTTTCATGGGGAGCAGCTATTTTTTTCCATTTGTCATTCTTCCAGGGCTAATATTGCCTCTTCTGGGGATTTTTTCAAGGGGCTGGATAATGGATCCATTTTGGAAGCTGCTACTTTGTCTTCTGTACATACCTTTTGTAAGTACTAGAAGTTTGGTATGATCTCCAGGGCCTGAATTGGTTTTGCTAAGACCATCCTGTATAGGTTATTGAGGTTTCCTCAGTGGCTTCCTCCTGCCGTCATCTCCATTAGCTTTTGTACCCTCCCATTTATAAAAAGTACTGCAACAATGACAAGGAAAGACATAGTACAGTTGTGTAAGATTGTACCATAGCAGTAAACCTCCTACTTTTCACTCTTGTTCCAAATAAATCTCCCAAGTAGCTGAAGGACTTTGAAGTAGAAAACTAGTACAACCCAAGAAACCAGAAGCCAATTGTTCAAAAAGTACAAACGTTTATTATATTTATTGCTTTGTACTACTTTTCACTTTTGTAGTATTCTACCCTTTCCTATCCTATGTTCTTCTCTGTGGCTTTCCCTCTGGCCAAGGGGTCCTTTTTCTTCTCTTTCTGAAAGCACATATCCTTGCTTCTCTTGGGTTGTCCTGGTTCTTCTGAGGCAGTTTAGCTCTGAGGATTAGGCACTCGTACTTCACTTATGTACCCTACACTTTAGACTTTGGATTTATGTCTGACATATGGTGCCTGGAAAGAACTAAAGCTTTGGTATCCTACCTGTATGTTTGGCTATCTTTAGCATGATATCCCATTTGTAAAGAATACTGTAATGATGAGAAGTAGGACATCTACTGTCATGGTAAGATTTTGTATAACTGTACTTTCTGAGAGTAGGTTGTCAGCAGCTAAGGTATAAGATTTTAGTTTTAGAAGTTGCTTTTAATAGTATATGTAGGAATGGGTTGGAAGGAAATTGTGGCATTTTGGTTTTCAGAAATTACTGAGAGAGAGAAAGACTAGAATGTTTGTCCTTAAGTAGTTTAAGGACCATTTGGGTAAAATGAGAGTCAAGTGGGTTGACTAATCTGAGCGTTTGATATTGTTAGGAGTTGGTGTAGTGGACTGGCCTGGATTAAGTTGCTTGTTAATGGGTTTCCAGAAAAGTTCAGGGTTGTTATGGTGTCTTTCCTGGAGGTTGAAGGTTTGCTTATTAGTTTTTATTTGACAATTAATGAGGTTTGAATTTTGCAAGAGCTGATTGGGTTTTATTTTGTATCCATGTCTTCCAGGCCGTGTCTGCCTTTTACGTAAGCTGTTTTGTTTTTGCTTATTAGTTTTTATTTGACAATTAATGAGGTTTGAATTTTGCAAGAGCTGATTGGGTTTTTTGTATCCATGTCTTCCAGGCCGTGTCTGCCTTTTACGTAAGCTGTTTTGTTTTCTTTGTAAACCATAGAGCTGGGTTAGATTTTACTGTTATCCCCAATAGAGGCTTGCTGATCCTAATATGTTTAGTATCGTGGAATTAAAAAATGTGACTGCATCATTAAGTGGAAGAGATTTTAGACTGGTCTGTTTTTAGTGTTTTGATGTATGCGTCTTTGTTGAAAGAAGTTGCGTACTTGGTTGCAGGTAATTTTTTTGTTAAAGCTGTTATAGTGTCTAAGGTAAAATTGGGCAGGTAATCCGTTATGATAGCAGGTAAACAGCCAGAGGTGCTGATATTGTTATAATTGCTAGTTAGTATCAAATCAGAACTTTTATCTTTTCTAGTGGAAGTGTTTTATGACTTGGGGGGAAAAAAGCCAAAGATAGTTTAAACTAAGTACTGCTTGTATACATATTAGAAGTTATCTGTCAGGGATCACAACTTTGAAGTAAGGGCTTTATTTATTTTTTTATTTTATTTATTTTTTTTATTTGGTGGCTTTTTTGTGTGTGAGTTATAATCTTTCTGTAAATTTAGTGTATTTTAATGAATTTTAACTATCTGCCCATTTAAAACACTTCCTTAAAGTATTTCTAATGTTTTTAGTGCTTGTATACACTTTGTGACAAATTGGCTGTTATTTTTTTCTGTTGGGAGACATGTTGTGGTGCTTTATTTTTGAGACAGTTTTTATGCTAGTCTTGTGCTGTTGAAAAATTAGGGGACTGTGTAGGGAGTTGAAAGTGTGTGTGTGCACTAATATTAGCACATAGGTTCATAGGTAGGTACTAGGCTATCGGCCCAAGGGCCTACGTAAGCCTAGCCAGCAAGGTTCCATAGCTTACACCACCCAAGAAAGTTATTTTCCTGTGCCAGTGTCCAGCAGAGACAGAGAAGTGATCCCCGGGCTGTATTTCCTATTTCCCATCCACTCATCAAGATTTTTCTTGTAGAGTGCTAATGAAGAACTTTGCTTGACATAGATGGGTAGCTTGTTCCAGAGTATAGGAAGTCTCTGGGACAAGAATCTATCCCTCCAGCATGTCCTGTTTATTGTGGTGACAAGGTTTAGGTCCTTAGAGTGTGTAGCTCGGAGGGATTGGGATTTCTTTAGGTGTAGCATGTCCAACAGCTCTGGGTTTGACATAGCTTTATATGTTAGGCAGAGAACACCTCGGAGTAGGCGATATGCTACAGAATAAAGCTGGAGTTTTTTTGAGGCGGTCAGTGTAGGGCATTTGTTTGAGGCCAGTAATCCTCTTTGTGAGGTACTTCTGTGGCCTTTCCAGCTGCTGCAGATGTCTTGAGGTACATTCCAAAAGGGGCGTTGTAGTCTATAATGGGTCTAATGAGTGACGAGTAGGGGGAACAATGACCTCTTTTTTTCTGGATGAGAACCCTTTTATGATGAGGTGTGCCATGTAGAAGGACTTCTGACTACTGTGTGTCGATGTGACTATCAAAGGAGAGACTACTGTCCACCTGGGTCCCAAGGTCTCTTATCACACATTCGGTGTTAAGTAGATTGCTGCCTATGTGGTAGTTCATGGGTACAGAGTTTTTACCAAAGGGGATGACACTGCACTTTTTGGCATTGAGCTTGAGGCCATGGCTCTGACACCAGGCATCTGTCTCAGTGAGGCCCTTCTGTAGGATGTCTACATCATTTGGGGACTTAACTATGGCTCCTGGTTTGCAGTCATCTGCGAACTTCGTTAGCCAGAGGCCTTCTGTGTTAGCCTGTACTTCAGAGAAGTAGATACCAGACAGGAGAGGTCCCAGGACGGAACCCTGTGGGGTACTCAACTTGTCACTACTTTGAGGTCAGATTTGGAGTCTGCAACTTTTACAGTGTGGTTTTGGTCAGTGGGCCAGTTGGCAATCCATCTTGTGACGTAGGGATTTATACCTAGTTTAGTGAGTTTAGGTATAATTCTAGAATGGGGGATGGTGTCAAAAGCCTTGGCGAGGTCAAGATAGGCTGTGTGAACCACCTTACCCTCATCCAGGGCTTTGGTGACTGCCTCAAAGAAGTCTGTCGGGTTCAGGAGGCATGATCTGCCTTTCACAAACCTGAACTATGTGGGATCCAGAGTTTGGAGGTTACCAATGTCTTTGTTTATGAGTTCCATGATGATATGTTCCATGGCCTTGCAGACCAGGCTCATCAGGCTAATAGGTTGATAGTTCCCAGGATCAGTGGTGGCTCCCCTTTGTGGAGTGGGATAACTGTTGCTGTGTGCCATTCAGTGGGCAAAAAGCCTGATGCGAGGCTATTATTGAACATGGTGCTTAAGTGGGGAGCCGGTTCGTTCTGAAGTTTGTGTAAAACATAGCCTGGGATGTTGTCCGGTCCCATGGATGCTTTGTTTTTGGCTTTAGAGAGTGCAGCTTTTACCTGCGTAGTTGTGATTACAGGGACTCTGCATTCTTCCTGTATAGATATGGGCCCTTTAGGGGGTGGGGGTGGGGAAAAGTACTTATCTGCCAGGATGTTGGCAATATCAGTTGGTTCTGTAATTGTTGTGCTGTAACTCAGAGCAGATCTGGGTGTTGCCATCTAGATTCTTGGTATAGCTATAGAATGCATTGTAGTTGTCCTTGGATTTAGTGGCGATTTTGTTTTCATAGCTAGCGTTGGAGGATCTTATAAGGGATCTCCACTTCTTACTGTGGCTGACCAGGGAGTGCCTCCACTCATGGGATTTTACTCTCTTTTGCAACAGTTTCTTCCTTCTGTTGTACAGTTTGTTTATGGCAGGGGACCACCAGATTGGCTTCCTTTTTCTGGAGGATAGCGTCTTGGTTCTGTTTGGGATAGCATGATCCATGCACTTGTCTAAGTGCTTATAGAGTGCATTTGTGTAGGATTCAGCAGTTGTAACTGTATTGTCCATCTGCATGGGTGTCATGAAGTTCACCACTTCTGTCTTAAGAAGCATGAAGTTGGATTTGGAGAACTTTTTTACTATTGTTTCCTTAATGGGGGCGGGATGTGGATATCAAGGGTGATAAGCTTATGATCGGACCAATGAGGAGTTGACTTCAGGTGTGGAACACTGGTCACTCATGTTGGTAATAGGTCTAGGAAATTCTTGCCCCTGGTGGGGGTGTGGATAAGTTGATCTAGGGCATTGGAGTTTATGAATTCCAGAAAGCGTTGAACTAAGGAGTTGGTACGCGAGTAGTTTTCCCAGTTAATGGTGGGGTAGTTGAAGTCGCCCATTATTAGGGTGTTGAACCCTAATGTTTGTTTGACAACTTACCTTATGACTGACTATAGCTCTGCTTTGTGACATTCAATCATTTTCCTCTGCTGCAGCATGGATACTTTGGTCCTGCTGTCTCTTCTCCCACTGCACCTAAAAAGAGGAAATGACACAGTAAAGAGCCCTTGCTGCTGCTGTGGGCTCAGACAGTGCCTCCACCATTAGTGAGTGATAGTGTATTGACCAATCAGGTCCTAAGACCACTCACTTGCTTCTCTAGGTTCCTCTTGTGTAGTCCTTTCAACCACCATAGATTATGGGTCAGCCGCTTCCTCTTTGGCTATTCCATTTTCTTATTCAGACCTAGGAAAACATCTTCTTTGGTTTTGGACAGTACTGTACTGGATGCTTCTCTGGGTTGCCAGGGAAAGAGATCTTTTGACAGAACTGATGTGCTGTCTCCAGGTCTGTATTCTTCCAGGGTTTTACCAGCAAAGAAGAAACTAAATGGTCTGACATTGTTCATCTGAAGTTATAGTTGCTGTTTGGAAAGGTGATTTTCTTACCTTAGGCAAGCAGTTCTTACCGGTCATTAATCCTGGTTCTCAGCCTTACATGACGGCAATGTTGGTAAAGGACTTCCTGAGGAAAATTTATCTAAGGATTGTGACATAGAGACAAGGTGGATTCTCCTATAGATTCCTGAGCCCATAACTTTGATTCTGAGGAAACTTGATCCTGTCTGCCTCCTTTGGAGGACTGTTCTTTTTCTCAGGGTTTTTCCAGGATGAATAAGAGATTTTTGTGGGAGCAGGTAGATTCCCCCCCCCCCCCCTGCTGAATTGAGAAGAAATTATGCTGCAAGTGGATACATCTCCTTCTACACCCATCCAATGTCATGGTTAAATCTTAACATTTTCCAGTTGTTCTCAATAACATATTTAATGTCCCTCAATGCTCCACTACGTTGCAGAACCAATGCCCTCTTAAAATTCTGTTCTCTATTAATCCCACCAGAGGTTACTATCCTCGAATTATCAACTAACAAGGGCAAAAATTTAACACCCCATCCTTCCAAAAATCTCACTTGCAACCTCCTTTATTAAATTGTCCGGATATCCCCCGGAGGTAAATAATTCTGAGATATACTTAATCTCGAAAATTAAGTCACTTATTTCGGATGTCATTCTGGCCGCTCTGACCATCTGACCCGAATGTCCGAAAGGGCATTAAAAAAGAGGATTTACGAGCACACTTGCAATATTAAAAAAAAAACTTGAATAGTGCATTATATAGGCACCTGCATACGGAACCCCGTCATGTAGGGTTTCTTTTTGGGATTTTGGAACCGGTATGTGTGAACCCTAGGGGGGGAGATTGGGAGAACTGGATAGGCTGCAGGGAAACCTTTTGGCAGTTGAAACTGTGAATGCATCCCAACCCCCAGGGTTAAATGACCATATTTCTATTAATCCCTTTTTAAAAAAGTAAAGTGAAAAACTGTAACATTTCAAAATACCATACATTTCCTGTGTTTTTGTGTTGGGGATTTCAAAAAAAAAGCTTTTTATGCTTAACACACATTTTGAAATACCGTATGATTAAATATTTGTAATAAATTCATAATATGCTGTGTAATGTACAGGGACGACTGTAAAATGTGGCTTTGACTACTTCCGTTAGTGGGTTGTTGTGTAACATTTGTTATGTTTTTAAAGTGTCTCTTTAATTTTTTGGTGCCTTTTTTATGAATGGGAGCATATATTGATTGGATTTTATATTTGTACTCGCACTTGAAAAAGCCCTGTATTGTTGTCAGGGTGGAAGCGCTTGTAGTGATTTTTTTTTATATATAAATCTTTGCATTGGCTGACACTTGCTGCTGCTTGGACCGTTTTGTCTGGTTACTAGTTTACTTTTCGGTCCTGCATCTGTTATCACTTTTGCTTGTATTTTGTCACGGATTAGCAGAGCAAGTGATGGCCACTTTCAACGGGGAAGTTGATGTGGGAGAAGGATTTGGTCAGTCGGACCTGGAAAGTCCTCAACAAAGTGAGGTGGTTTTAGTGATATTTGGCTTAAATGAGGAGCCTTGAGACAGACCTTTCTTGGTTAATGCAGTTTTTAATGCAAACCAATGGTTCACTTTCGTGTGCGCAGAGAAGAGGAGCTCCTACCAATTGGGTAGGAAGACAGACCACTGTGAGTGACGAGGAGCTCTGTGATTCCTTGCGTGAGTTTGTTTCAGTCTCTCAAGTGGGTTTGGACAGTCAGTCCTTATTTTCGGATATTGTAAGTGAGGGAACGGAGACAACAAGAAGGAGAAAGGATTCTATTCAACCCGACAGCATGAGGAGCGAGCGACCAAACCCTGAAGCCCCACAGACTAACTTAATAGTGAAAAAAGATACTGTTTCTGCTAACTCTGTTAATTCTTTTGATGCCGAGATTAAGCTGTTTCATAACCTAAGAGACTGGTGTAATGAAACAAAAAGTAAGGGAAGTAATTTCAATAGTGTTTCAACTTTCACTAACAAGGAAGCTGTAGTGAACCGTTCTATAGTTATGACTTCCTTAAAGGTGGGCATTAGAGACTTGGAAAATAAACTGTTTAAGATCAAGAGTGTCAATTTGGATATTGCTTATTTGGAGAAATGTATTCGTAAACGTATTGTTCCGCAGGGATTACGAGTTAGTAAATCCCCTGATGGTTTCATATATAATGTTATGATTTGTGAATTTAATGAAATTTTCGATGAGTGTGGGTTTAAGATTATCTTTAATGTTAAAATATTCAAAAAAGAAAGTTGAATATTTGTTGAATGAAACAGAAAAGTTAAATCAAATTATTAGGAATGATTTATTTGAATTTTATAGGGATGTATGTGAATTTAGTTTTGTTAGTGTAGAAAGGAAATGAGGACATTTATTTTAGAAAACAAAAAAAGTTGGTTAGGGATTTGAAATAATACAGTGACAATAGGGCATATGTTTTTAGGGGTAAAATTCTTAAAACTAAAGTGTATGAAAGTGAGGATATGGTCCAACATAGTGGTGAAGGGGCAGATGGTATTTTGGCCACACGCAGTCTGTAATTGAAGTTACTGACAATGGTTCAATCAGTTCTGGACCACAAAGCCCCCACCCCTTAAATTTGGAGGTGGTGCCGAGCCCTGTTGAACCTTCACTTAACTGTGAGGGGGAGGATGAAGAGGTAAACGCACAGGAATTTTCTGGAGGCAAGACGAAGGGGAAGGGTCAAGTAAAACGCTAAAAGAGAGGGAAGGTATAGTTGTGGACACAGACTTGGTTACTCACACATATAATGGTTTCAAGATTTTTAACTTGAGTGGTATTGAAATTATATTGGAACACTTTCAGCTTTTCGAAAAAGGTTTTAAGTTTGTGCCATCTATGAAATTTGATATTTGTGATGGTCATTGAGCTACAAATGTTTGCAAGAAAACTGAACTTTGCATTAATGTTTGACCAAAACAATGAAAGAGGCACTACCCAATTTAGAAGGGCTGGTACATTTAATTCCCCCCTTCATCCGGCCTTTCAAGTTTTTGAGGAGGCTTGTATATCTGACATTTACGATCTAACTACTAGTAAACGTTTTAAGAGCGGTTATAAATTTAAATCAAATTTGACAAAAGAGGAAAAACAGATCTTAGATGATTTAACATTGGATAGAGAAGTGCATATTATGAAACCAGACAAGGGGGGTGGTCTGGTTTTGGTTAATGTTATGGGTTATTCCAGTAAAATTATGGACATTTTAAGTGACATCAATATATACATACCGGTCTCAATTAATTAAATCAATATTGCGTATAGGAAAATTGATTTAGCAATAGAGGAGGTTTTTTGGAAAATAGGTTGGACCATGTACTTGGGAATGCATAGATCAACAAGAAGCCTAGGTTGGCTTCTTTTTTTGGCATTCCCAGGATACATAAAAGTAAAACTTAACCCTCCATGTAGGCCCATACCGGCAGGTGAAGGTTCCAAGACTTACCCCATAGCAACTTTTTTGGACCACATACTTAAACACATTCAGTGGTTTTACAAACATTCTTAAAGACTCCTGGGATTTTTTGCAGGGGTTAACAACAGAAATACACCAAGGAGATGTGTACTTCCTTACTATTGATATAGTTGATTTATTTTCATGTATCCCTGTGGAAGAAGGTTTGGAGTTCTTTTGGTCACTTTTAGACCGTAAACGTTCAGTACTTAATGTCGATATTGATTTGTTGGTGGAATTCATGAGAATTGTATTGGAAAACAATTTTATATATTTTGAGGGGGAGACATTTAAACAGATTAGGGGAATTGCTATGGGGGCAGCATGTGCCCCCATTTATGCTAACTTGGTGCTTTTGCAATGGGAACTAGAATATTTGTTAGTCTGTTTATTGGAAGAATATTAGATTTTATAGGCTTTTTTTGGACGATATTTTTATTGTTTGGGAAGGTCAGGCAGACGCCATTATGAATTTTGTTGAGTTCCTTGGTCTAACTACAAACTTTTTAAAGTTTACCTTTAAATTTGACCAGCAAGGGATTGATTATTTAGATGTGAGGCTAGACAAAATCAATGGAAATCTGAAATCTAGGATCCATAGGAAAAGCACCTTTAGCAACTCCTACCTCCCATACAACAGTGACCACCCTTGGAAACCGAAAAAAAGTATTGTTAAGGATCAAATGGTCAGAGCGGCCAGAATGACATCTGAGAGGAGTGACTTAATTTTCGAGATCAAGTATATCTCGGAATTATTTACCTCCAGGGGATACTCGGACAATTTAATAAAGAAGGTTGCAAGTGAGATTTTTGGAAGGATGGGGTGTTAAATTTTTGCCCTTGTTAGATGATAATTCGAGGATAGTAACCTCTGATGGAATTAATAGAGAACAGCATTTTAAGAGGGCGTTGGTTCTGCAACATAGTGGAGCATTGAGGGACATTAAATATGTTATTGAGAACAACTGGAAAATGTTAAGATTTAACCATGACATTGTGTAAGGTAGGGGAGATCTCTAGTTTTGTTTATAAAACAGAGGTCAACCTAAAAAACCTTTTTGAAAGTAGTAGTGATTGGAGTGTGGACCAAAGTACTAGAAGATGTGGTTATTGTAAGTATATTATAGGGGTGGTAAATGTCACTTTGGACAACTATGCAAAAAGTAGAGTACACTTTAGGAAAGGTAACTGTATGACTAGGGGTACAGTATATTTAGCCTTATGTAAGGATTGTCCAGCATTTTATGTTGGAAAGTCAAAAAGGGCATTAAAAAAGCGATTTACGAGCACACTTACAATATTAAAAAGAAAAACTTGAATAGTGCATTATATAGGCACCTGCATACGGAACCCAGTCATGTAGGGTTTCTTTTTGGGGTTTTAGAACGGGTATGTGTGGACCCTGGGGGGGGGGGGAGATTGGGAGAACTGGTTAGGCTGCAGGGAAACCTTTTGGCAATTGAAACTGAATTTATCCCAACCCCCAGGGTTAAATGACCATATTTCCATTAAGCCCTTTTTAAAAAAGAAAAGTGAAAAACTGTAACGTTTCAAAATACCATACATTTTCTGTATTTTTGTGTTGGGAATTTTTTAAAAAAAGCTTTTTATGCTTAATTTGAAATACCGTATGATTAAATATTTGTAATAAATTCATAATATACTGTGTAATGTACAGGGACGACTGTAAAATGTGGCTTTGACTACTTCCGTTAGTGGGTTGTTGTGTAACATTTTATGTTTTTAGAGTGTGTCTCTAATTTTTTGGCGCCTTTTTTATGAATGGGAGTATATATTGATTGGATTTTATATTTGTACTCGCACTTGAAAAAGCCCTGTATTGTTGTCAGGGTGAAAGCGCTTGTGGTGAATTTTTTAAAATAAATCTTTGTATTGGTTGACACTTGCTGCTGCCTGGACCGTTTGGCTGATTACTAGTTTACTTTTCGGTCCTGCATCTGTTGTCACTATTGGATGAAGTTTTGTTTGACCCTTCTGCTACTCAAGTCTACAAACAATTTGAGGAAAGAGGGAAGTTAATTCAGAGAGTTTCTAAGATTTTTCAAGACCCACTTTACAAATTTCACAACTCCTATTTTCCTTATTAAAAAAAAAAAAAAAAAGCAGCAGTCCCTATGAACTCAAAGTTAAGCAGGGAGCAAAATAAAAGTAGTATAAGGAGATGCATCCCAGTCCCAAACAACTTCAACTAGCTGCCCAGATGAATCAGTTTTATTTCCCCGTTAGGCACTTTTTTCATGAGGGCATGCATTAGGTACTGATGGAGGTAAGTTAACTTGCTACTAGGAAATCTTATATTGGCAAATAAATGGAAAAAAAAATTCTAGTTGGTGTCTAGCCCGTAACCAGCATCCTATTGGGGATTATATGCTTTGTTAGTGGTTCTGAAATGTTTATATTGAGTTACTTTCCTCTGGCCTGTCTTTTATTACTCTAGCTAGGTACATCTTGCAACACTTTAGCTTGTCTGTCCATGCATCTGCCACTTTCTTTGTTTTTGGTGAAACTTTCTGAAGGTGGTTTTAGATCTTGGGCCTCATAGAAAACAGGTGACTTCTTCCTGGGATCTTAACTTTGTGCTGGAAAAGTTAACTATTTCTCCCATTGAACCAGCTCATCAGGTGGATTTAAGATTCATTACATGGAAGACTGTACTCCTTATTGCTCTGACATCTGCAGGAAGAGTATGTCATTTGCAAGCTGTGTGTAGTGGGTGGACCGTATGTAGTCTTCCACATAGATAAGGGCTTATTAAGAACTTATTTTTCATTAATGCCCAACGTTGTTTCAGAGTTTAGTGTGAATCAAGTCACCACTGCCCTGTGTTTTACTCTGATCCTCAGAACCAGGGAGAAAGGATTCTACTTACTCAGGACATGCATAGGCAGCTCTGGTATTATCTTGACAGAATCAAGTTCTTCAAAAAAGCTGAGTATTTGTTACACGACTAATGTCAAAACTGACTATTTCAAGGTGGTTGTTCTCTGCTATTCCTTTTGTTATACTCACTATGGTAAATTATTTCCAGGCTTGTATCAAGGCAGATTCTACCGCAGCATTAGCATCTTCAATGTCATATTGGAAAGGGGTGGACTAGGGGCAGCATCTTGGCCTTTAGTACTTACTTTTACAAAACATTATGAACTGGATTCCTTTTCCAGGTCCAAGACTAGCTACTGCAGCAGTGGGAATGATGAACATAGTACAGTTGTGTAAGTTGCATTTACCATAGCAGATGCTAGAAATCCACACTGCTGCAGTATCCATACCCTCCCGCTCGTAACACTTTTTTATTTATTTATTTATTTTTTTGCAGTATTTGGGTGAGTTTATCCTCTGGCCTGTCTTGCATTAATTTGTTAGCAATTTCAGTATATCTGCCCATGAATCCTGCTTTTCTTCTCCAGCATTTTCTGAAAGGGGTTTTAAATTTAAAACGCCTCATAAACAGGTAGCATCTTCTTGAGAACTTAATTTTTTCTGGAAAAGTTAACTCTTCCTTAGAAGTGGCTCATCAGGCTGATTTACAATTCAGTACTTGGAAGACTACCTTCTTTGTTGCTCTGACTTCTGCAAGAAGGGTATCCATTTCAAGTTCTCATGGCTGCAACCTTATTGGTATTACATAAAGATAGGGTGACTTTAAAAGCAAACTTGTCATTCATGCCAAAAGTGGTTTCTGAGTTTCAGTTGAATTAAGCTGTCACTGTCCATGTTTTCTTTCTTGAACTACAAAATTAGAGAGAGAGGATCCTACGTATTCCAGATGCGCATAGACAACTTTTGTACTAACTTGACAGAATTAAGTACTTTAGGAAAGCTGAACAGTTCTGTTATAAAGGGGCAAAGAGATACCAGCTTGTATCAAAAGAGTAATAACAGTGGATGCTTGATTAAATCCATGCTGCAGTATCCACATAACACTTTTTGCACATAGTTTGTTAAACTTACGGTTTCCTAACTTTACTCTTTCTTTAGGACATTAGCTTCCCCTTTTTCTGTTTGCAAGCAAGTCCTGAGGTATTTTGGGACCCAGGCTGCTGTTTGCTCTACTGTCAGCTCAAGTTAGCAGCTGCCTGGATACATGTGTGGAAGGATCCAAAGGCTTTGGAAAACTGTCCAGGTATATCCTTGCATGATTTAACCTAGAAATCTGTATGCTAGTGCAGCAGTGATTTAATTGAACACTGTACACTTGTGATGAGTGTAAATACTGCATCAGTGGGTCCTGATAATATCCCAGGATGCGTCCTAAGTAGCTTGAAGCATGATCTGTCAGGTCCATTAGAGTCTCTGTTCAACCACAGCCTCCAGACAGGCCTCATCCCTAGGGAATGGAAGACTACAACTGTCATCCACCTACACAAAGGTGGACCATCAGCAGACCCAGGGAACTACAGACCCATACGTTTGACTAGTCTTTTATATGCAGGACCATGGAAGGAATTGTTGGATTTGATCTGCAAAGGCATAGAAAATCTTCAAACACTGAACCCATCCCAGTTCAGTTTCATCAAGGGCAGGTCATGCCTACTAAACTTTGTAGACTTCTTTGAGAATGTTACTAGAGCCGTGGATGAGGGCAAAATAGTAAATACCACCAGCTTTGACCTAGCAAAGGCATTCAACACAATACCTCTCCGGTATTGTAGACAAACTCAGAAATTTAAGCATAAATCCCTATGTCGCCCAATAGCCAAATGGCTCACAGGACACATGAAGCAAAGGCCTGTTACTAGTGGTGGTCCAAATGGCTCGGTACTGGGACTTCTGTTTGGAATATACTTCCCTGAACGCAGAGCAAATGTAGAAGACCTTTAGCTGACCAAATTTGCTGACTGCAGGCTGGTTGCAATCATTGAATCCCCTAAGATGTAGGTATCCTCCAGGAAGGTCTGACAAAGGCGAATAACTGTTAGAACCATGGCCTTAAACTCAGCGCAAAGAATGCATGATTATACCCTTTGGGAAGACAACTGCTGTACCGCTGCAAATCACAATATTAATAACACTCCCAGAGTAGACCCAGTGGAAAGGGATGTAGGAACACAGGTTGGCAGTTACCTAAACTTTAATCACTGTATGTCCTTGGTAGTGAGAAAATCTTATGTGAAACAACTTTTATAATTAAGGGCATGGTGTCCAGTTTTAAGGAGATCATATTCTTGCTATACATAGCCCTCATTAGACCAATAGTTAAGAACAGTGCACCCTTCGACATGTACTTTACCATGAATTTGCAACAACGGGAGTGGCCACAGTGGTTCATCACACAAAAAATTCAGGGTGTATGTCCTGTGCCAACTGTCTGAAAGCTCTGTCCCTGTACTATGTCTCCTACAGACTACTGAGGGCCAGTGTATACCTACAATTCAGCCAAGATGGATCTGCAACACATTTCAGAAATAAACAACACTAGAATTATCTGATCTAAGGCTCTGAACTATTCTGTGACATGAACAAAACATGTTGGAGGGATAACTTATGTCTCTCATAGATTACCACTTCTCTGGGACAAGACTCCCCATTCATGTAAAACAGAGCTCTTCCCTTCCTACCTATATTCACACAGTTTGCCTGTGTGGGGTGGGAATCCAATTCACACCCCTGGCCTGTCACCTGTGGCCCTTAATGAAGGAGTAGTTTAGGATGCCCCTAAGTCACAGGCATATACTAAAGACATCGTGAAAAATCTACTGCTAATCATTAGCAGACTGGAGTTCCGCTGTGTCGACCCCTAACCGGAAAAAAACAGACACAACAACAACCAAATGTTTACAGTACCTCAGGGTATTTTGGGTGTAACTTAAAAGCTTTCCTTAGGAAAACAATTTGTGTTATTTACAGGGTACAGTAAAAAAAGATGTTATTGCTTGGATCCAAATTTAGATGAATAACTGATCTGAAGTAGTTAACTTCATTTTATCTACAACGTGTATGTATTCGGATCTGAGACTGCAACTTTTTTTCTACCATCTGCTCCAAGCTCCGAGCTCCTCCCCTACCCACAATGCACTACCATCTCCTACCTTCCCTCAAATCTAGTTTGCCACGCCAGTAGTGTGCATCATGGTCTCCTTCGCTCTGAGCTCAGAGATGGTAAGTTTTATTAATATTTAGTCTCTTCGTGTGTCTGAGTTGATTATTTCCCTTCCTCCCCTTTTAGTATATCGCTTGTTCGTCGGTTTGTCAAAAAAAAAAGTTTTTGTTGTAAAACTCTGTAGAGTAGCTGTTAGGTCTGCCCTTCCCCTACCTGTGTTTGTGTGTGGTGTTTTTTAGTAGGTAGTGTTTTTTTGGTGCAGGACCACGGCTGATCAGCCAAAATCTGTGTTCAAGAAATGCAGTGTGGCCATAAGCTCTCCCCGGCTGATGGTCACACTCTGTGTGTTATTTGCTTGGGAGTAGCACATTTGTCTGCACAATGTGCTATCTGCACCGGGTTCAATCCTAGAGTCCTCCGAGATCGGAAGGCCAAATTAGTAGCTAAAGGCCTTCTCCCCGCATCTATGCTGGAATCTGCCACGGCCTCTGTACCTAGTACTCAACCTCCCACTCCGACAGGGACTCAAACTCCCTCTTCTTCTGGTGCTGGGTCAAGTAAAGACAAATCTACAGTCAGACTGCATGGCTGACGAGGAAAAGGACAGAGAAAGGTGCAAAGAGGATAGGGACAAGAGAAACAACAGACCTCGCAAGAGATCCCCGGACAGGGAGCTCTTTCTTAGTCCCCCTTCTAAGTCCATGAGGCCAGTTTCTCTATGGCTCTGGTCTCCTCGTTTCTCACCAGAGCCGTTGGAACCGTCGAATCCGAGGCCTTCCACTCCTTCATTGTGCAGACCAGCCAGATCCAAGTCGGTGGCCTCTTCGTGATAGGCTCGGAGCTTATCAGACTTGGACATGGACAGGATGATGCGGAGATTCATTCAGACCCAAATACAGATGGGAGTCTCGCCAGGCCCCTTTTCCTTTAGAGGGGGGACCTCCATGCCCTTATTCTGCCCCATCTCTCCTTTCCCGATCCATGCTTCAGGGCTCTAGGATCCGATTATTTTCGGAGCTGGTAGCTCGGTGCTGACGGTTCTCCCAACCTCGACTCCGGCTGTTACCTTGAGTTCCTCGGATCCGAGTGACACTCTGAGCCGCGGACAGGGAGTCGGACCCGAGGGAATGGATTCTTTGGCTCTGCCCTTTTCGGTTACGACCCGTTACCTCAGAACTCAGGCTACCCTTGCTTCGGATCCTGGGAGGGTGTCTTCCTTGCTGGGTGCCAAGGAGGTCTGCTTTCCTTCGGCCTTCAAAGTGGTGGAGAGGGTTCTCTCCCAGGGATTGAGACCCCAGCCCATCCCCTCGGATTCCACCCAGACACCCCTGGATTTGGCGACTACTCCCTTCATCCTGTCTCA
Source organism: Protopterus annectens (assembly GCF_019279795.1). Taxonomy (NCBI): domain Eukaryota; kingdom Metazoa; phylum Chordata; order Ceratodontiformes; family Protopteridae; genus Protopterus; species Protopterus annectens. The sequence continues at coordinate 1,374,934,949 of NC_056737.1, forward strand.
GGGACAGCCCATGCCAGAGCATCCCCAGGTTATTTTCCCCGAGGAACCCCCTGCGGCTCACGAATCCCCTTCTGAGAGTTCCACTGAAGAGGGTCACCGTAAGCGCAAGTGCAAAAGGAGGCACTTGGACTACCCGCGCCCCCCCCCCCCCATGAGGCCCTCACTACAGACACTGACTTAGATGAAGGAGAAGGTTCCCCTAGGTCACTTCCTGAAGACATCTCCTTTGGAGAAATCATGGAGATCCGCCACCAGAGGGGAGGTTGGTCAGCCCCAAAACCTTCTGGGGATGAGTCAGTGTTCCTGGAGGCCTTTGGCACGGGCCCATCTAATTCCTGGGTATCCCCGCCAGCAGACCCCTTGGACCTTATCACCACATGAGCATGGAAGGCGCCTGACACCGTAGAGCCCATCCCCAAATGCCCTGACAAAATTTTATCTCCCCCTTCCGACAGACAACCTTGGTCAAAAGGAGCCCCAGTTGATGCTATGTTGGTCACAGCAGCCACCAAGAAGGAACTAGCACAGGAGAGTTCCTCAGGCCACCCGCCAGACAAGGAGTCCAGGTTGGTGGATAGGTTTGGGAAGCGCGTCTATTCCTCAGCGACCTTTTCAATCCGTGCGCTGAACTATTTGGCACATGTGATCCGGCTTCAGCGAGACCTTGCATCGGAATTCACTGGGTCACACCCAGAGTCTTTATCGCCGCAGGACAAACGGTTGTTCTCTGCAAAAATGTCTACTCTGAAGTCAGTCTCAAACACATCTATGTGGCTCATTTCCCATGCCACGGAAGGAGCAGCTAGGGCGGCTGGGACAAGCTAGCCATGAGGCGTCATGCCTGGCTCAGGTTGTGTCAGTTTGCGGACCCTTTCAAGGCATCGTTTATTAACTCTCCCTACGATGGTTCTTCTCTTTTTGGGAAGACAGAAGACAGTACATGACACACTTGCCAGAGCGAAAAGGATGGGAAGACTTTGTCTGCCATCGGGATCTGCTTCTCTAACCCTCGGTGGTCCTTCTCTAGGAATCAGAGAGGGCAGAAGATGATCTGAAAATCTCAGTTTTCCCGGGATTCTCAGGGTAACTATTCCCTCAGAGGCAGAGAGGGGGGACAGGATAAACGCTGACCCAGAGCTAGAGGGGGTCCCAGGAATTTTCGATCTAGGGAACCTTTTTCTGATGGACCCAGTCAGCAGCCCTGAGGGGTTGCCCGGCTGTCCTACTCTGGAGGCAGTTGGGGGAAGATTGTCCTTACACCCAGCGGCATGGGAGTCCATTATGACAGAGCACTGGGTGTTGCAGATTATATCCAGAGGTTACACTATTCCATTTTTTGCCCCTCCAAATATTCCAAAACACCTCCCGGATGTCCCACCCTCTCACAAGGAGAGGCCGCAGCTCTAGAAGTTTCAAAGCTGCTTCTCAAACGAGTCATTGAACAGGTTCCCCCTGATCAGTCCGGATCAGGCATCTACTCGAGGTTCTTTTTAGTGCTAAAAAAGACAGGGGAGCTCAGGCCCATTCTAAACCTATCAACGTTGAACCTGTCTGTAGCCAAACCGAAATTCCGGATGGTCACCCTACAATCCATTCTACCTTCTCTCCGAGAGTGCGACTGGATGTGCTCGTTAGACCTCCAGGATGCTTACTGCCACATCAAGATCCACAGAAGCTCCAGGAGGTTGCTGCGCTTCCGGCTGGGAGCCAGTCATTTTCATTTCAGAGCCCTACCCTTCGGTCTCACCACAGCCCCCAGGGTGTTCACAAAGGTAATGGCAGTTGTAGCGGCTCAGCTGAGGCTTCGGGGTATTCAGGTATTTCCTTACCTGGACGACTGGCTCTTTGCTGCGCCCAACAAGTATCACCTTTGTCTGGCCCGAGATTGCTTCATTCGGTTGGCAGATCTGTTGAGAATTAGTCAGTGACCAGAAATCCCAGTTGCAACCAGTACAAGTTTTAGACTTCATTGGGGCACGGCTAGACACCTTGCAGATGAAGGTATTCTTAACTCCAGACAGGATCTTACACCTCAGGTGCCACATAGCTCAGATAGCTAATTTCGTCTCCAAAGGCGAGCAAGGTTCTCCGGGCACTGGGCTCCATGGCTGCCTTCATATCGATTCTCCCTTACGCATGTGCCTTCATATGCGGGTTCTTCAATGGACTCTGGCCGTTCAGTGGTCTTAGCTAGACCTGCCCATGGAACTTCTGATCAGGATCAGTCCCGTCTGCAGGACGTCCTTTCTTTGGTGGTTAAATTCACCGGAGATATTGGAAGGATGCCCCTTCGCGTATTTTCAGTCCAAGCCACAGTGACCACGGACGCCTCCCAACTCAGGTAGGGGGTGACACTGTTTGGGAAGGACAGTCGAAGGCACGTGGTCCCAGTCAGAGACCAAGTTGCACATAAATGTTCTAGAGATGAGGGCAGTACTTTTAGCGTTGGAAGCCTTTCACACTGTCCTTCCTCTCTGATTGATAGCAATTCAGTCAGACAACATGTTGGTTGTCTGGTGTATCAAGCAGGGGGGAACCAGATCCTACCCCCTATGTCATGAGGCCATGAGAGTGTGGGAATGGGTGATCTCCTTAGTCGGTTTCTGATAGCAATGCACATCCCGGTGCACTCCAACATTTTAGCGGACAGATTGAGTTGGGTTATTCTGATGCCGTACGAGTGGTCTCTGAAACAGTCAGTAGCGGAGGAGATCTTCCTTGCTTGGTGTCAGCCTTGCTGCGATCTCTTCGCATCTCCTTCCATTGTGAAGTGCAGCGAGTTCTTCGCACTGATTCCCTCACCAGGGGAAGTCCCAAGAGACTCTCTAGTCCATGCTTGGCCCCCTGGGCTTCTGTATGCTTATCCATCATTGCCACTCATTCCAAAGTTTCTTCAGAAAGCTTGCCGACTGCGGTGCAAAGTTATCCTCATTTTCCCGTTCTGACCTCGTCAGGTTTGGTTCCCATTCCTTTGGTCTCATCTCTTAGCTCCTCCGTGGGTTCTGGATCCCTGCTTGGATCTAATCTCCCATCCGTCGGGTGCCCGTCTGCCCGACTTGGGCAGCTTCAAGCTGACAGCCTGGTTGCTCCAGTTCCATTGATTGCCAGGACTCCCAGTCTATCATCCTCGGTAAAATCCATTCTGGTGGCTTCTCTTAAAGATTCCACTAGGAAACTTTATCGCAGTAAATGGAAGCGTTTTTCCATTTGGGCCTTGCAGAGAAAACTAGATCCCTTTACAGCCCCTGTTCCAGTGGTGTTGGATTTCTTGTCTGGCATTTATCCGCAAGGAGCTAGCTCCTCCACAGTGAAAGTACAATTGGCAGCCATTTCTAATTTTCATGTTGGTGAAGACAACATTGCCTTAGTGTGTAAGGCTTTTCTTAAAGGCAATTTTCTGTTGTGTCCTCCTGTCAAGGATTCAGTGCCTCCTTGGGACCTTACCTTTGTCTTACAGACATTGGTGGCTCCTCCATTCGAACATGCAGCTTTGGTGGATTTGAAATTTTTATCTTGGAAGACAGCTTTCCTAGTCGCCATTACATCTGCTAGGAGGGTTTCTGAGCTTCAAACTCTGTCTGCTGTGCCTCCTTATTTGGCCTTCCATAAGGATAGGGTCTCTCTCCGTACTAATCCTTCCTTCTTACCCAAAGTGGCATCTGAAGCAAACCTAAACCAGTCCATTAATCTGCCTGTTTTCTTCCCTAACTTCCAAAATAAAGGTGAATACAAACTTCATTTGTTAGATGTTCATAGACAACTTCGCTTCTATCTTCATAGAACAAAATCATTCCGCAAGACTGACCAGTTTCCTTTTCCAAAGCTTTTCTGGGAAAAGCTTTTTCTAATGTTTCTTTGGCCAGATGGATCACTGTTTGCATTTCGCATGCCTACAAAGCAAAAGGTTCATCTCCTCCTGGTATTGTTAAAGCTCACTCTACTAGGTCCATGATGACTTCGGCTGCTTTTGGGTCTAGGGTTCCTTTGGATGACATTTGCGCAGCAGCGACCTAGGCTAATTCGCATACCTTCATTTCCCATTACAAATTAGATCTGATTTCTAGGGGTGGAGCATCCTTTGGCTCTGCGGTGCTCAGGAATATCCTTTCATAAGGGCCTCCCAGGATTTGAGTAGATGGGGACTCTGTCCCACAGGTTGCAGATAAAATGAAGTTAACTACTTCAGGTAAAGAAGTTCTGTACTCACCATAACGATGTTCATGTTACCCTACTGCAGTCATCACACTTGGGTTATCCTGTCGTCAGGCGGTCCCGCAGTCGGCCGGATTTCCAAAGTCTTGGTCCGACGTCGGTTGCTGTCACCTCATCCCTGACGTCAGTGCGCCAGGGGTACATATATTGCAACCGATGCCATTTTCTTCAGTCTTTCTTGCCGCGCGGTGCCCGAAGCAGAAGCAGTTCGCAAGTGCCGGTCGGCCGACTCCTGAGATTTTCAAATTCGAGTTTCAGACCGAAGTCTTCTATAAAGCTAAGTACCCCATTGGGGAAACTTTTCTTGCCTCAGACCGATGTCAGAAAAAGTTAATTGTATTTCTTGTGGGAAGCAAATACCTCATAAGGATTTTCATTCTTATTGTATACCCTGCCTAGGCCCTGATCACGACGTCACTTCTTGTCATTTTTGTGCTAGATTGAATAAACGCACTATTAAAAGACTATTTGATTTCGCACGACACTTTTTTGGCAGAAAATTTAATTATAACATGTAGTCGGAGCTACCGACTACCGGCGTGCACAAAAAACGCAGGGATAAGGATCGACAGCCCAGGCCTAAGCCCGATTCCGAGGCCTCGGTTGATCCGGTCTCCGGTTATCAGTGAGGCTCCGATGCAGCCTCTGACTACCGCAGTTGAGGAACCCGAGACCGCTACGGATATTTTGATGGAATGTACTAGGCTGACGCAGCCTTTTACTTCAGGCCCTACCGACGACTTACCTCCCAAGGACACCGGTACTTCTGAAACACCTTCGCTTTCTGAAGGCGTTTTCAGACTGACGACTCTTACAGTCAAAACGTTTTCTAAACCGAAGACTCCGTCCAAATCGAAAAAAGCTTCACTTCAGTTTCCTGTTAAAGGCCCTATGCCTAAGAAACACATGCTCAAGATGGCTGAAGATCTGATTTCTCTTATCAGGGGTTCCCAGCCTCCTCCTGGCAAAAGGCCTAGACAAGAGGAAGATTCTGCTTCCTCTGAACAACTGTCTATTTCTTCGGATTCCTCTGAAGACCAAGACTATTCCTTCTCTCCTTATGAAGATTCTGATGCTGAGGACTCTATCCCCTCAGCTTCCCCTCCAGAAGATTACTCTTTTGGGGAAACATTACACACTATGAGGGAACATTTTCACTGGGATGGTCAGGATTACTCTAATTCCAAGAAAAGGCTCAGAGTTTCTTTTACTCCCCCAGCACAGACCTCTAGCCATCCCTCCTGTTTTGGACATTGTGGATGATGTTTATTTAGAATCCAGTTTCAACCCTGACTCTCTGCCAAGCCTGACAGATACTACAGAGTACCTGATTCCCATAAATTCCTTTACAAAAGCCCAGTAGCTGACCGAGACTATCTCACAGGGTCCCAAGGGGGCTAAGGCTTCCATGGCTAAAAATCCAGTGCCTTCTGAAAGGGATTCAAGAGCACTAGACAGATGGGGGGAAAAAGGTTTACACCTCAGCCACTTTAGCTATGAGAGCTCTAAACTGTCAATTTCATATGCTTAAGTATCAGCAATTTCTGATCTCTCAGTTGAAACAAAAGATAACAACCCTCCTTCAACAATCTGAATTGAAAGAAGTACACGATTTGTTGCACGCCACCGAGCAGGTGGGCAAACATACCTTACAATGTGGGTTTGATTCTTTGGAGGCTTCCTACGTAGGCGTGCCTGGTTAAAGGAACAAAGTCTGCCTGAACATGTTAAAGCAAAACTTACTAGTTTCTCCCTTGCAGCAGGATGTTCTTTTTGGTGTTAAAGCAGAAGTAGTTTTAAAGAAAATGGAAGATAAGGCAAAATCAATGCAGACAGTCAAAGATTTCCTACAAGTACAACCCCCTCGCTTCAGCAGAAACTGGCCAACCAAACATTGGTCCTTTCCAGCTACTGACAGGCCTCAGAGGGGTAAATACAGGCGCCCAAGGGGCAGAGGACAACCTCAACCTCAGTATAAACCTCGCCAATGGACCACTCCAACCCAGAAGGGAGGAGAAGACAGGTCTCAAGCCACCAGAAGACAAACTCAATGACTTGCACCTCAACTGGCCAAACAAAGCTCTCTTGTCAGCCCCCCCTGGGGGGAAAACTAGCATTATTTGTAGACAACTGGCACAAGGTCACAAAGGACAAATGGGTCCTAGACATAATTTTACGAGGATACAGATTCCACTTTCACACCTTGCCAATAAAAAGAAGAATGCCAAACCTGCCACAAAATCAAAGGGCAGAGGCTCAAAAACAAATTACAGCTCTCATGGCCATGAGAGCCATTCAAAGGGTGCCAACTCAAGAGCAAGGCCAAGGATTTTACTCAAGACTATTCCTAGTACCCAGGAAAGAAAATGCTTGGAGACCAATTCTGGACCTTTCAATTCTAAAAACTTACTTACAAGTTCCCAAATTCAAGATGCTAACACTACAGCAGCTACTTCCCTTGTTGGGCAAGGAAGCATGTCTGGTAACGTTGGACCTCAAGGAGGCATACCTGCATGTCCCTATCAGACAAAGTTGCAGAAGATACCTCCGTTTCATTGCAGGTTCAACCCATTATCAATTCTCTGCATTGCCCTTTGGCTTATCTACTGCGCCCAGAGTATTCACAAAATGCCTGGCACCAGTAATTGCATACTGCAGACAAAGAGGAATTCAAATATATCCATACCTGGACGACTGCCTCATCCAAGCAGAAAGAAAAGACATTCTCATACAACATCTGACTTTTGTGAAGCATCTACTATATTGTCTGGGGGTACACAGTAAACGAAAAGAAGTCAAAACTAGTACCCTCACAAAAAATGACATTCCTGGGTGCCAGCTTGGACACCAACGCCCCAGATGGCTTATCTTACACCAGATAAGCAATTACAACTGACTCAATATTTCAAGACAATGGCAACAAAGACCCAATTAACTGCAAGAAAATTCTGCAGGCTTTGGGCTTCATGGCATCTTGCATTCTGATAATACCATTTGCAAAACTGCATATGAGGAAATTACAATGGTATCTAAAAAGCGTATGGTCTCAACACAGCCACAGCTTGGACACAGTGATATCTCTCATTCCCTGCCTTCAACAGGAATTTCTATGGTGGGCACAGGCATGTCACCTCAACAAGGGTCAGCCTTTCACCTTGCCCCCACCCAGGCAAACTATCACAACAGATGCTTCAGACTATGCCTGGGGGGCTCACATGGCAGGGCAATGCATTCAAGGCCTATGGACTGCAGAACAAAGAAAACTGCACATAAACCAAAAAGAGATGCTAGCTGTACAGAAAGCTCTGACAGCCTTCAAGGATCTACTACAACATGGACAACTGGCCATAAAGACGGACAACACCACAGTAATGTGGCACATAAACAAGGGGGCACACATTCCTACCCTCTTTGCAGGCAAGCAATAATCTTATGGAACACAGCTCTGACCTACCAAGTCCAGTTACAAGCTCACTTCCTGCCAGGACAGAAAAACACATTGGCAGATGACCTAAGCAGAAACATCAAAGATCCCCACGAGTGGAAGCTAGATCCACAAATATTTGCAATGATAACTCAAAGATGGGGTCTACCAAATATAGACCTATTTGCCAGTCCTCAAAACTACCAGCTAACAAAATTTTGTACAAGGACATTCCACCAACAAGCTTGGAAAATGGATGCACTCTCCTTCAGTTGGAAAAAACTGACAGCATATGCCTTTCCTCCATTACCTCTTCTCACAAAGGTTCTTTTGAAGGTCAAAAAGGAGAAACCTCGAATGATTCTCATAGCCCCAGACTGGCCACGCCAGCACTGGTACCCACTATTGAAGAATATGGCTCACAGTCCACCATGGATATTGCCTCAAATACCTCATTTGCTCACACAGCAAGACAAGCAAGATTCTACACAGCCAGATCAAAACCTTAAGCCTGGCTGCATGGCAAATCAATTAAGCAGCCAACCAGCCCCTCTTTCACAAGCAGTTCTGGATGTTATTCTAGAAGCCAGGAGGCCAAGCACCAGGAAGGCTTACTCGGACAAATGGAAAAGGTTTTCTGCTTGGAACCAAGCTAAAGGCCTAGATACAACTCAGCCTCATATGCCTCACATTCTGCAGTATTTAGCTGAGATGTTGCATAAAGGACTTTCCTTCTCCTCAATTAAAATCCATGCTTCACCTATTTCAGCTCACTACGACACGAATCCCCCTTTATTTTCAAATCCACTCCTAAGGCAGTTCCTCAGAGGGGCAAAGAACATTAGACCACCTAGAAGAGCTCCTACACCTACATGGGACCTCAACTTTGTTCTGGAAAAACTAACATTACCTCCCTTTGAACCAGCTTTTTCTGCAGACCTTCAGTTCCTATCTTGGAAGACTGCCCTGCTCCTGGCAATAACTTCTGCTAGGAGAGTTTCAGAATTACAGGCACTTATGGCAGTGGAACCTTTCCTCATTTTTCATCAAGACAGAGTTTCTCTACGAACTAATCCTTCCTTCATGCCTAAGGTGGTTTCCAGCGTAGCTTTAAATCAAACCATCCATCTACCCACTTTCTTCCTCAACCCACAGAACAAAGGTGAGACTCCTACATTCCTTGGACATTCACAGGCAGCTTCGATATTACTTGGATAAAACTAAAGCTTTCAGAAAAACTGACCAGCTCTTTGTTTCCTATGCTACAGCTTCTCAAGGGAGGGCCATTTCCAAGCAAACCATTTCTAAATGGATAGCCCATTGCATACGATTCTGCTATACCCATCATGGGAAACCAGTTCCTCCTACCATTAGATCCCACTCTAACAGGGCAACAGCTACCTCTACAGCCTTTCTCAGGGGAGTTCCTACCAAGGAAATTTTAGAAGCTGCAACTTTGAGTTCTGTACACACCTTCACCAAACACTATCACTTACCTATTATTCTAAGTCCAGGGCAGGCTTCGCCACTGCAGTTCTGCAGGGACTCATTGCCTCATCTAACCCTCTATAATGCCTCCACCCTACCTTTGCTTTGGGACTCAACCCAAGTGTGATGACTGCAGCAGGGTAACACGATGAACATAGTACAGTTTTGTACCTACCATAAATGTAGATGTTCGAGTGTTCACCCTGCTGCAGTCCAGGTTACCCTCCCTCCAACCCCTCTGATCTACTGGCTAAACCTCTGCTATGCCTTACTGATGTATTTGCTTATAGCTGAAGGGTTTTTGTGTCTGTACAGTGTTCTCACTTTTTGGTACTGATTTGGATCACCCTTTTGGGGGCACCTGACATCTGGGGCAAGAAAAACTGAAGAAAATGGCGTCGGTTGCAATATATGTACCCCTGGCACACTGACGTCAGGGATGAGGTGACAGCAACCGACGTCGGACCAAGACTTTGGAAATCCGTCCGACTGCGGGACCGCCTGACGACAGGATAACCCAAGTGTGATGACTGCAGCAGGGTGAACACTCGAACATCTACATTTATGGTAGGTACAAAACTGTACTTTCCGTCTGAGTAATTATACTTCATTTTTCTTCAACCTTCCCTCCCTCCATCTACCGGACCTTGTCCTGTTTTTACAGGTTTTGGTTCATTGGGCTTTGTTGCTTATGGTATTAGTTGCAGCAAACTTGATCTGAGGGAAAGTAGGAGATGGGTAGTTCATTATGGGTAGGGAGGAGCTTGGAGCAGATGCTAGAAAAAAAGGTTGCCGGCTCGGATCCGATACGGATCCAAATACCCACAGGTTGCAGAAAAATTAAGTATAACTACTCCGATGGAACGTTATGGTGAGTACATAACTTCTTTTTTTAAAAACTGATTTTAATTAATGCAGCCTTGAATCAAAAAGTCAGCTTGTCAGTCTGCAGACTTCTTGTCATTTTCGAAGCATACAGGATCATTCTACAGTACTGTATGATAAACTGTCATTTATATTTAAGAATACGTTTTATATGTATGTTTGTCAGATGGATTCCATATTGGGTAGTACTGTACAAATATACTTGCACTGCTGGATTAGTCTGAAATAAGTTTGTGTTTTGGGGACAGATGATATCTAGTTCCCTTTTTATGTCATCATACATAGCTGAAACTTTCAGTGCTTTGCTTGAGCTGTCCTAGCTGTATACAGTATAGAATGTTTAATATTCAATGATAACTATGTGAAAATTTTGGACTGATTTTCACTTTGACAGTTTACAGATGGTGTGGATATTTATCATGAACCGGATGAGTTCCCAGAGCAGTACATGCTCTCAGCGTAAGCGACTGGCTCTTGGAATAGTCATTCTGCTTCTTGTTGATGTCATATGGGTGGCTTCTTCTGAACTTACTTCGGTAAGTGGACTATTTCTGAATTAAGCTGCTTAAATTATCAGTATTTTGATTACATTCTAAACACAAAGTTTCAAGTCTGTGATTATAATACAAATTAGACCAATTTTGAACCTGATTATGAAATGTATAACTTATAATGTAAGGAGAGTTTTGTATAAAATTTGACTTCACTAATCGTATATCAAGAAAATACTTTGGAATGAGACAGCAGGTCGTAGGAGCAGTGTCTGCCTTAACTGGCTTACTAACGTCCTTATACTGATGAGATCAACTGAGTATTGTTGCATGTAGATTGTAATACTTGGGCCTTGATCAATTTCAGGATGCAGACAGCACAGTGGTGCAGTGATTAAGTGATGATACCCTGATTGGGGGTACCTTCTTTGCAGAATCTACATTGTAATGTTTGGGAGTTTTTTGGCAGGTGTTTTGTTTTTTTCCCACTCCCCAAACCATGCTACAGGTGACTTGATTTTTTAAATTGCCTTTGCATGTTGTGTGTGTATGTGTGCTCTTGCATGAGAGTGCATGTACTGTCCTGCAACGGACTAGCATCCTGTCCTGGTTTAACAGTGTTATGCTGATGAATTCTGGGATAGGCTGTGGCTTCCTTATGATCCAGAACAGAAGTAAAATCGGTGTAAAAAAAACAATGAAAGTAGTTATGTTAGCATCGGTGGTGATGGTGGTAACCTATTTAGCATCGGTGGTGATGGTGGTAACCTATTTAGTCGGCAGAGAGAGTTCACAGTTCTTTATATCCAGGAAGTGCTATGCTCAGAAAATGTTCAAATACTGAAATTTGACAATGGAGGAATTTAATTGGGGGGATTAATTACAGAGGAAGCTGCTAAATTATCAAGGACACCCTTTTTTAAGGATATAAAATAATGGAACTGAGCATTGGAGATGCATAAATTCATACAATCTAAGATAATGGGGACCCCTCTAACAGTAATTGTCAGAGACAAAGCAGGCACATAATGATATGGAGGTATGGCAGATGGAGATGTAAAGTGAAACTGGATATACTTATCTGACTTGCTTCTCCATGACCCATACATGGATGCAAAAAGGGTATTGTTTGTAGCCCCATAATTCTTCTAAATGAGCTTGCTGTGAAACTTTTCAAGCTAAGAATTCAGGTAGTGTGAATTGGGGGGGGGGGGGGCTTGAGTAGTGGATGGTTGTTAGGGTTTCATCTTCTGTCCTCAACTTGAATACATCTTCTCTTTCCTTTCTTCCTTCCTTTGTTTGAGGGCACATTTTACCTCCTGCCATGGTATTTCTGAGCTTGGAGTGTAGATGTTTTTTTCAAACTGTAATTCTTCATAGAGGAGTTCTGTTTAGTACTAAGAAGTTCATGCATTATAAGTGGTCCTGCTCTCAGAAATTGAGCTGCTGTCCACTCTGACACTATTTCTATTACATGAATGAGGAGCATGACCTCAAGCCTCGTCAGTAGTGCCAACATTTCAGCCCAGCTATCTAAAGTTAGAAAAGAGAAATGTTAGAAGCCTGTGAAATTGGCAGTTGAAGGTGCTTTACTTTAGGGGTTGATAGGAGAATTAATCATGTACTTTGAGGCCAGTGCTGGAGCACTGAGCAAGAGCAAAGAAATAGGACGGCTAGATTACCTTTTCCAATGTGCATTCACCTTTTAGGCTTTTGGGTGGCTTTGCATGCTGCCAACTCTTACTGGATTATTAAGGAGGATGAGTTTGCACCTGTCCTTAGTCATTAAAAAAAGCTGTGAGAGGTACAGCCCCGACAAGCCAGTTCCAACAAGCCAGTTCTAGAGAAGTCCACATTTCCTGTATTACAGTTGAGCAGATTAACTATGTTTGTATTGCCTGGACCTTTTGAAGTGGTCTGCCAGTGCAGGTTAGCAGTCAGGGTTAAGTACTGCTTTTCCCAGTTCTAGTAGTGCTCGCTGGATGCACACGGAAGGATTTTTTTGGGTCCTCTTGATTTAGAAAGGGCCTGAATGAGAGGCTTTGGATTCACACGTCAGCTTTTTGACATCTTATGAGACTTGGGCTAGTAGGTGTGGAAACACAACCTTATGGAACCCAGTTAGCACCATCAGTATTCCCTGTGTAGGCTTCTCCTATCCCAGTGCCTCCTGTGGTGAGCATTTTCTTAGGACAGAAGCCTCTTTGCCCAACCTCTAATAGGTTCATAGGTTGGTACTAGGCTATTGGCCCTAGGGCCTAATACAAGCCTAGCCATAACAATTCCCTGGCTATTTCGTCCCACAATATTTATTTCCCTGTCTAGCAGGGTGACTGACATGATCTCCAGGCTGAATTTCCTATCTCCCATCCAATTGTCAAGGTTCCTTTTGAAGAGGGCCAAAGAGGATCTCTGCTTGACATGTATGGGCAGTCTATTCCAGAGTCTAGGGAGTCTCTGGGTCAGGAACCTATCCCTCTAGCATGTTTTGTTCATTGTGATGACAAGGTTTAGATCCCTGGAGTGTGTGGCTCTGAGGGATTGGGACTTTAAGTGTAGCATGTCCAACACCTTGGGGCTTGACATGGCCTTGTGTGTTAAGCAGAGTTCGCCTCTGAGTGGACGATATGCGACAGAGTATAGCTGGAGGTTTTTAGACGGTCAGCATAGGGCATCTGCTTTAGGCCTGTGATTCTTTTAGTGAGGTATTTCTGTGGCCTTTCCAGTTGTTGCAGATGTCTTAAGAGGTACATACCAAATGGGGCGTTGTATTCTATAAAATGGGTCTAATGAGGAATGAGTACAGTGGGACAATGACCTCCTTTTTTCTGGACAAAAAGCCCTTGGTGATGAGGTGTGCCACATAGAAGGAATTCCTGACTGTTGCGGCAATGTGGTTATCAAAGGTGAGTTCACTGTCCACCTGTATCCCTAAGTCTGTTATTATATTTAGTGTACTGCCACCTATGTGGTAATTCACGGGTACATGTTTTTTCCCAAAGGGGGAATAACTATAATTTCTTGGCATTGAGCTTGAGCCCATGGCTCTGGCACCAAGCATCTGTTTCTGTAAGGCCCTTTTGTAGAATATCCACATCATTTGGGGATTCAATAATGGCTCCCAGTTTGCAGTCATCTGCAAACTTTGTTAGGCAGAGTCTCTTAGTGTTGGCCTGTACTTCAGAGAAGTAGATGCCAAACAAGAGCGGTCCCAGGACTGAACCCTGAGGTACTCCACTTGTCTGGAGCTGGATTTGGAGTCAGCTACTTTTACAGTTTGGGTTCTGTCAGTAAGCCAGTTGGCAACCCATCAAGTGACTTTGGGATTAATGCTCAGCTTAGTAAGTTTATCTATGATTCCAGAGCGGGGGATGGTGTTGAAGGCCTTGGCGTGGTCCAGATAGGCTGTGTGGACCGCCTTACCCTCGTCCACAGCTCTGGGGACTGATTCAAAGAAGTCAGTTAGGTTCTGGAGACAAGATCGGCCCTTCACAATCCCAAACTGGGTGGGGTCCAGTGTTTGAAGGTTGCCAATGTCTTTGTTTATAAGTTCCATGATGATACGTTCCATGGCCTTGCGGATCAGGCTCATCAGACTGATGGGGCAGTAGTTCCCAGGATCCAAGGTGGATCCCTCCTGGTGGAGTGGGATAACTGCAGCTGTGCACCACTCAGTGGGCTCTAAGCCTGAGGTGAGGCTATGATTAAACATGACACTTAGGTGAGGTGCCATTTCATTTTGTAGTTCATGTAGTACACAGCCCGGGATGTCATCTGGTCCCATGGATGCTGTATTCTTAGCTTTGGAGAGTGCGGTTTGTACCTGTGTGGCTGTTTTTACTGGAATTTGGCAATCTTTTGGTATTGAGATAGGCCCTTTAGGGGATTGGGGGGTGAAGTTGGCACTGAATCGATCTGCCAGGATATTGGCAATATCCTTGGGATCAGTATATTTAATACCATTCTGTTGCAGCTCAGAGCATGTCTGAACATTGCCATTTAGATGCTTGACATAGCTATAGAATGCCTTGTGTTTGTCTTTGGAATCTTTGGTAATTTTATTTTCATAATTAGCTTTGGAGGATTTTATGAGGGACCTCAGTTTCTTACTGAGGCTGGTAAGGGAGTTTTTTGCATCCTGGGATTTTCCTCTTTTTCTGCAACAGTTTCTTCCTTTTGTTGTAAAGTTTGTTTATGGCAGGGGACCACCAGATTGGCTTCCTTTTTTTGGAGGAGAGCATCTTGGTTCTATTTGGGATGGCATGATTCATACACAAGTGGATGTGCTTGTATATTGCCTCAGTGTAGGATTCAGCAGTCAAACTTTCAGTTCCCGTCTGCATGGGTGTCGTGAAGTTTGTCACTTCTGACTTGAGTAGCATGAAGTTGGCTTTGGAGAAGTTTTTTATGGAGGTTTCCTTACTGGGGGGTGGGGGTGGGATGTGGAAGCCAATGGTGATTAGCTTATTGTCAGACCTGACCGACAAGGGGGTGATCATAGGTGTGGAGCATCGATTTCCCATGTAGGTAATGACCAGGTCTAGGATATTGGAGCCCCTGGTGGGGGACTGTGGATTAGTTGATCCAGGGCATTGGAATTTATGAATTCCAAGAACCCATTGGGCAAAGGTGTTGGTATACGAGTAGTTTTCCCAGTTAATGGCAGAGTAGTTGAAATCACCCAGTATTAGGGTGTTTGTTGTATCTTAATATTTTCCAGTATGTGTAGAAAGATGTAGTGAGAATTTTGGGGCATGGGTGGGGGATCTGTAGCAAGCTACAGTTCGGATTGCAGTCTTACCTAGTGTTAGTTGCACCTGGAGAATTTCATACGCATTGTGTTGGACAACTAGCCTGGTGGTGTGAATATCCTTGGTGAATATGGACACTCCTCCACCTTTAGTGTTTTGGTCCTGGTTTGATGGCCGAAAGGTGTGGTAAGAGTTGCAGCCTGGTATTGCAGGGGTGCTCTCTGGAGCCTTAAACCAGGTCTCAGTTACTGCACAGATGTCCATGTTCTCCATTTTTAGGAGTGCCTCGAGAGACTGCATTTTGAGGTTTAGACTTCTAGCATTGAGTAGCATTACCTTCAGATTTTGCATGCTTGTAACTGCTACGGTGGTGGTTTTGTCCTTTGAACTTTGCCTAAAAAAGGCACAATAGGGGTTGGCAAGAGCCTTAGCTAGTAACCTGAATCCCAGGGGTGACAGGTGCAGACCATCTCTGGCAAAGTATCGTGGTCTGTCGATCATGTCGTCCCAGGCCGACAGATACTGGATCCACTTTGACACCAGAAGCTTAGCCAATTAAAGTCAATCATTTTGTACTTGTACTGTGGTATCATACTGGGTGAAGGCATTTATTTCATGCTCAAGCCTTCTAGATTACTCTACATCGGGGTTGGATAGGCCCACACTCTGGAAATAGAGATAGGTTCTTAGTGCGGCCATGGATGGTCATATCTTAGAGTTCTTATTTCTTCCAGCAGAAAGCTCTCTGCTTAGTTAGGGGCCAAACTATCTTAGTAGAAATTTTTGGATGGGCCAATTAGCTGTAAAAGAATGGGTCCTGGGAACTGGGCATGGAAAACCCAAAGGCCCGTATATCTGGGACATGGACATAGTCATACTCTCCTTTGTAGAAAACCTTAGTCTGATAAGTCCTTGTTGGAGTGCTTTGTGGCCTTCTTAACTCATCTCCCCCAAAATATTTTGATGAATACTTGAGAGTGGAGGAACCTTGAGAGAACTCATGCTTGAAGCTCGTCTTTTGTGATGCTAAAGAAGTATGTACTTGAACTTGTAGAGTCTGAAGTTTAAAAAGATCCAGAAAAGGCAGAGTGTATCAAGAGTGCCTTCATTGACATAGAGATTCTAGAATTTTTCCTATGATGTCTTCACTTTCAAATGCTGCTACTTCTGATTTCTTACTTCCAGTGCTGAGGAACAGAGCTGGTTTCATCAGTGCTAGGGAAACATCAACAGAAATTAGCACCAAAGTCAAATAGGTACCTTCTGTGGCAAAGATGATGGACTGTCAATTGTTTTTCTCAGAGTAGTGTTAAAAGTGCAGGCGGCTGAACAGCAGATTTCCTTGTGTGATGAAAACTAAGTTCTGTACCCCTCCAAGCTCTCTTTCTGGTCTAGAGGCACACTATAGCTTGTCTATTCTTTCACTGATACAGGTAATAAAAGGTTAGTACTTAAGAACTGAAGATTTCTCTGGAGACATATGGAAGTATCAGTTTTGACTTAAAGTTCATGCTTGAGCATTCAGCACCATTGGTGCATCTAGGAAAGCCCTTCAGAAATACAAACTAGACAAGTAACCCTTCTCTTATTTTCAGACTCGATGAATATAGCCGTAAGTTTCATAATTGCATATCACAAGGGTTCATTCTCACAGTCTTCAGGTTCTCCTTTCTAAGGTACATACTATAAATACTGCTGGATAAAATTTTATTGGGTATGTTTGATATTTTTTTGCCCTTAAAGTCCCACAAGTCATTAGGAAAGCTCATACTGTTTTGAAAGCATTTCTAGACTTACTGAACAGAAATACAAGACCTTGTGGTTCACAGACACCAGCCCAGAGATAGCTGATTTACTGTGTAAGTTGTACAAAGGCAAATCTTACCTTTTATTTTGAATTGAAATAAGGTTTGGTTACTTTTGTTTTGGTCACTGGGGACATTGTTTTATGCATATTCATAATATAAAATGCATTGTAGCTTCTGTTGGTGACCTCTAAGATACACGTCTTTATTCAAGGTTGAGTTGAATTTTACTATTGGGTAAAGATGGTGGTATCATGACCTGTGTTAAATACAGAGGGTATTACTGTGGGTGAAAAACAGAAAGATCCTAGGTTTGTCAGGATGATGTCCGTGATCTTGTAAACCTTACTTTGATTTCATTCTGTTTGTTTCAACCTGTTTTTAACACACAGTCAATTAATACTTGGGTATTTTCAGTTGAGATAGAGGTAGTTAACCCTGTTGTAAGTTTGGGTAGCTAAAATCCCCTTAAATTATTGTATTTTTATTGATTTTTGTATACCAGAATTTAGTCAGGAAATCCTCATGTTCTGTAGGTTACATAGATGATTTACAGTAGGTCTTTGTTTAATAACATTAGTATAAAAAGCAACTTATGTGAGTCTGGATCAGTGTGAACGCACTGCCCACATAGGACAGGGGGTTGCACTGAGGAGCTCACCATCAAAGTGGCTATAATTGGTGAGTATGGAGGCAGTCTGTGGATGAAAGTGGTCGATCCCCCCCCCCCATGAAATACCTATCTGAAGTCCTGTGATCAGCAATGCACCAAACGACTGCTAAATAGTCTAATGTGCACCACAGCACATCTAAAATACCATGACTTCTGGGGCCTAGTGCCCCACAAGACCGTAGCATAGTTTTTCCTCCAGCTCTCTTATAGTCACCAATGGTGAAGTGAGCTAAAATGCGTTGCTTGATTTTTATTATTAGTTTGTATGGCACACCTAACCTGCTATAATTTTTCATGCAGCAGTATTAACAGCTTGCTGCAGTTTAATATGGTGCTACAAAATAGCAGTGATATTGATATGAATGAATAATGATATATGCTGTCTTGAGGTAAACCAGGTTGCTTTATCTGTATGCATTTCCATATTCTTGACATAGACTATATAAGAGGTTCAGTGATGGGTAGTATGGCATGTACATGATCACAATGTTAGAAAAATGTCCTAAAATATACCACAGAGCATATAATAACTCCATGACTTTGAGACGTACAAGTCCAAGCTCCTCCCATATAGTTTTTTTTTTTCAGTAAAGCACTTTGGTCTTCACCAGAACTTATTAACCCCTCCTGTAGCTAGCCTTGGTGTGTGTATTGTTGAGTGGTACGGTAAAAAAGTTTATACCTCTGGTATGTTGGCACTATAAGCTCACTACTGTGCATCTCATATTTTGGCCTTTCAAACCTCCATCTTTCTTTAGATGCTAGAAAGTATAAGGTCTGATGTTGTCTGTCTTCACTCAGTCCTTGACTGTGGGCTCTGTTCCGAGCCTTGGAACCGACTCTGCTGTTTACTTCAGCTCGTGCCTTCCAAATTCTCGAACCAGGCTGTACCTATAATGCTTCTCTCAAAATTACCTTGGATCTCATTTGCCACTTTGGGTGTCAGATGCAGTCAACCTTTATCTCCAGCCTTGGCTTGTTAAGTAATTTCTTTGCCTATTTAAAATCTTTTGAATATTTTGCTTGATTTTTTTCCTAATAGTTCTCTTACTGTCTACCTGATCCTCTCGTTTTAGCTTCTCCTTAGCTTGAGTATGTGTTTTTCCTGCTTTCCATACCAGCGTTGGTAGTTCAAATACCATTGTTGGTGTGTCCCTTATGTCTTAAATACCATTGTTGGTATTTCCTACTCCTTTTCTTATTCTGTTTGATATATATATATATATATATATATATATATATAAGATCTTTCTATCCTTTTCTGCCAAATTGTGTGTGTGAGACTATTAGCATTATGGCTGAAAAAGAAGTTTCTCCAGCTAAATCTTCTAAAGGCTCCTCTGGATTTAAAAGGTGTCAGAAATGGCAGGGGTAAAATGTTCAACTCTGACGGGCATAGCCTTTGTGTCTATTGTTTGGGGAAAGTCCACTTAAAAGAAAGTTGCTCAGTTTGTCATGATTTTTCTACCCGTACACTTTACTGAGTGTAAGAATTAATTGATACTTAAGGGACTTTTTTTAAAATCTGATGTCAGAGGCCTTTTCTGGGTCTAGATCTGAAGTCAGCACTTCATCATCATCCTCTTCTTCCACTAGTAAGAAAAGACCTTCTTCGCTTCCAAGTACCTTGGAACCATTCAGGAAGGTTTCTGAAGGACTTTCAGTACCAAAGAGTTTGAAAAATTAAATGCAGATGTTTGTGCTGCTGGTGCCTTGTAGCTGCTTGCTGAAACCAAAGTCTGATTAATGCACTGAACTTTGTTTCATAGAAAAGTTATTTTATTAGTACTGCACAAAGTTGATAACATAGTGCTAAAGAGGTTAATAGTCCGCAGACACACAAAATACTATACAGCTTGCAGCTTTTAATGTCTCTGATAAAGATTTTCAGACAGCATGGATGACGTTTTCCAGTATACAGATCTAACAAGAAATAAGATATAACACCATTCAATTTTATTATCCTTGTATACACTTTTTCTTGTGCAATTCAGATCCTGTCCATGAGAACAGTTATTGTTAATACCGTTGGAATTTTTCTGAAGTCATGCAGTCTGTTAAGTTACTTTGTGTTCTGTTTCAAGGTGAATTGTGTGACAATCTAGGAAGTTGTCCTCGTCTCCAACCCAGTAGGGAGTTGTTCATTTCTTGCACCTGGGTCTCAAGAATTAAGGAGTTATCCTTATCAGCATTTTTCATCGAAGTATCAAACACTGAACAATCATGTTACATACCGCTGGATGCTTTTTTACTTGCTTTTTAGCCAAGAACAGTTTAACCCTTTAATGTATATATGCTAGCAAACAGAATAACAATTTTTTTGCTGTATATATTCTAGCAAACAGAAGTGTACATGCACTGTTATTTTTACTACACATATATTCTAGTAAACAAAAGTATACATGTTGTTTGTCTTTCGGCTTTTCCCGGTAAGGGGTTGCCACTGCGGAACTCCAGTCTGCTAATGATTGGCAGTAGATTTTTACAAAACGCCGAGGTGCAGGCTCGATGTGCAACCTTCAATGAAGGCATGCCCATTTACGCACGCATGTCTTTCGAATGCTACCCAGCCGCGGGGAGGACATGCAGACTCCACACAGAAGGCACTCCCAAGCCCAGTCGAGAATCGAACGGGAGAACCTCTTGCTGTGAGGTAACAACGCTACCGCCGTACCACCGCGGCATAAAACAAAAGTATACATGCACTGTTAAAATTGTCTATATAACAGTTCTCCCTTTTTGTTTTAAAACACCCAACAGTTTACATTGGTATATATTTGGTCAAATCGTAATTCTCATTATGTACTGCAAACACATTGGGGAAACAAAAACTTTATTTTTCTTTTGATACAGCAAGTTAACACACAATTGCATATTGTCAACACAATAACAATCATTACTATTAGAACTGGATGTATACCCCAATCTAACTTTTTTCTTTTGAAGACTATTGTAAAAATGTCACACCTGTTATGAGCTGTATCTTGCAGTTACTGAATTAACTATTTGCTTTTATTTATGACTTTATGTAATGATTTTAATGAAAATTCTACTTTAATCATTGACTATGTCTGTGGATTTTACTGCAAAGGCATTGCAGCCTTGTTTCTTGGAATAAACATGTCCTATATGTTGAGGTTTTAATTTGTCACTATCCATACAAATGAATTGAGGAGCAATTTCTGCTGGCAGTTTAAAACTTGACGTCAAAATTGTCTATTTACACAGATTTACAGAGTGTTGTAGAAAACATGGTTTATACGCTGAAGAATGCTGTTTACATATTAAACCATTTACTGCCAACCAGATTTATTATTTACTATCAGTTTTGCTTGCCCAGGATATGTACATACATGGACTGTAATGTGCAGTGACATTAATATTAAACTGAAGCCTGTTAATTAAACATTTACTGGAACTTTAAAATGTATTACTGTTTTTTGGTGGTTTTGTTTCATTACCGTACAAGGTGATGGCACCCTAATTTACTTGACAATGAAGAGGCAAGGTTTTCTTTTAATAACTGAATTAACCCAGACCATTGTGGGTTTTTTGTACATTTGTTAGACCCTTTTGCAGTACTTGTTTACACAGTCTGCGTAAAATTGAGAGTGCCCTTTTCGCTTGTAGTATGCAGCATTTTATTACAGTATTGTTTATTTGCTTTACGGTGTGAGAATTGAATGTATGCCTGCCCTCTGGCTGTTACCCAGACTGTTATTCTGGTCTAAGGAAAGATTTTTAACATGACATCCTTGTCAAAACGGGAAATTACCTTAAGTTCTGTTTGTAGTATCATTTACCCAGTACAACTTTGTACTAGTAACATTGCTTTTGAATACCATTTTTGCTGGAATTTCTGCTATTTTGATGCCTTTATACAATTACAGAATATTGTAAAAAAACAAAATAGACATTGGTTTAACTAACACATGCTTATATTTATATTATTTACATTTCCTGTTGTCTGCCTTTTGCCCTTTTACATTTTAAACAGACGTAGTAAAACTCTACTGACAATCATTAGCGGACCGGAGTTCCGCTGTGGCGACCCCTACCTGGGAAAAGCCGAAAGAGACACACACACACACACACACACACACACACACACACACACACACTCTTTAGGTGAAAAGAAAATAATATGCATGTCACTCTTGTGACTTAATGTCTTTCCTGCTTTTAACTACTCTCATTTGATTTTTTTGCACTAGAAGTGTTTTTTTTTTTTTTTTTGGCTGTGAGAGACTGTCCCTAAGTGTATGTCATAAGAACAGCAGTTGTACTTCTTACTTTACTGTTTAACTGATAAATGTGTTGCTTTAACTAAATGAAAGTTTTGAAACATTAGGGAATCATTTGTCCATACATTAGATCTTGCTGTGTACGCTAACCATTTTTTTAAATGTAGAATAGTATGCCGTAAATTTTTTGTCAGTTTATTCAGTTGCTGTGTAAGGTCTGGAATTTCTTTAACTATTTACTAACTAGATTATTTTTGTCTTGTCATTTTGCACGGGCTGTCTAATATTTCTTAGTAATCTCTTCTGCTGACTATAAAGCTCTTATACAGTGCTAAAAGTGTTTCTACGTCATTTTGAACTCTGAGTTCACTTATTCTGTCTCTTAGAAGCTTATTAAATTCTTTTTGTCAGTTTACCATGAACCTCGTTCCTGTCCTTATCTATTTTGTGCTGTGCAGTGGCTTTATTGCACTTTTGTACAAAAGGATATAACACGATGTACAGGAGATTGTCAGTAGCTGATATGACTCCGGTTCTAACTTTAAAATTAACATTTTACATGTGGTGACAGGACAGAACTGTTTAACATCTGGAAATATTGCAAGTGTACAACCCTTGTTTGGTTGTTTACTATTAACAACGACCTGAACTGTACTTTTATGACATTGCACATAGAAAGCAGTTTAATATGACTTGCACAATAAACATTTACTGTCATACTACAGATTTTTCTGTTTAACAGGCAAGTCAAATGTAATCCATTTACATAATTCCTGACTGTCAACTTGCCCTAATAAGGTTTTACATTTGCTAATATGATGTTTATACAATCTCTGTAGTCTGTTTGAATTGACACATTAAGAGTAAAACTGTGTTTACTACCCTTTTTACTATCTTGTTTAATGGCATCCATACCGTCATGTAACATGAAAAGATTTTCTTACCAGTTCCGCAAGGGCTCAGATGGCTGGTCTGATCACAGTAGATGGTTGGAAAACTTCTGTAGTTACTTAAACTGTTGAAATGAAGGTGGCAGTTGCAGATTTGAAACCAGAGAATTCACCAACCTGGAGGATTTTACACTGCTTCCTTCCAGCACGACAGTCTCACTCTGGATCCAGACGTTTGGGGAACTGTACTGCTGCAAACTGTGGAAAGTGAAGTGCTCCTATTCAGGACTCCATTACATACATAAATGTTAGTTACTGCGCTTTTACTGAAATGACCTTATACAAAGCACCTCTTCCTCTGTGTTCGAATACAGGCAAGGCTCGCCACTGAAAGATTAAATGTAGGTGTCTGTGCTGGTGCCTTGTAGCTGCTTGCTGAAACCAAAGTCTGATTAATGCACTGAACTTTGCAGACTATTAATGTCTTTAGCACTACATTACCAATTTTGTGCAGTATTAATAAAATAACTTGTCTATGTAACAGATGGCATGTACAATACTGTACAATTTACAGCTTTTAATGTCACAGATTAAGCTTTTCAGACACCATGGATGATTTTTCCAGTGTGCAGATCTAACAAGAAATCCGATCCAACACCATTCAATTTTACTGTCCTTGTATACACTTGTGCAATTCAGATCCTGTCCATGAGAACAGTCTGTTATTGTCAGAAGTCATGCAGTCTGATAAGCTACTTTGTGTTCTGTTTCAAGGTCGAGTTATGTGATAATCTATGAATTCGTCCTCCTTTTCAACCCGGTAGAGTTGTTCATTACTCGCACCTGGGTTTCAGGAATTAAGAAGTTATCCTTATCAGCATTTTCCATGAAGTTTTATCAAACACTGAACACTCATGTTACGTACAGCTGGATGCCTTTTTACTTGTTTTTTAGCCAAGAGCAGTTTAACCCTTTAATGTATATATGCTAGCAAATAGAATAACTATTTTTTCCTATATGTATTCTAGCAAACAGTAGTGTACATGAATCTAACAAACAGAAGTGTCCATTCACTGTTATATTTACTACACATATATTCTAATAAACAAAGTTGTATATGCACTGTTGTAAGGGTGTGTGTGTGTGTGTGTGTGTGTGTGTGTGTGTGTGTGTGTGTGTGTGTGTGTGTGTGTGTGTGTGTGTGTGTGTGTGTGTGTATATGTATATATATATATATATATATATATATATATATATATATATATATATATATATCTATATACTTAGCATTCTTCTGCACGTCTGATTCGGCACCTACAGAATTATCAGAGCCAACTGCGACTTCCTAAGCACCCACAGAGATTTCGGTACCAGAACAGTTAAAGCTGCCTTTGCTCCCAAGGGCAAAATATTCACCAACTATTGATCCTTTTAAGGATAGTCCACTAAAGCCCTTTCGTCGAAGTGAAAGCCTCTAGGTCTCTGAAGATACTGATTATGATGAAGGGAAAGGTTCCCCCAGGTCACCCCCTGATTGTTTCCTTTGGGGACATCCTAGAAATTCTGAAACAGAGGGTTCACTGGTCCTCCATCCAGCCTTCCACTGAAGAGTCTGTATACCTGGAGGCTTTTTGTGCCCAACCCTCTACTTCTGGGATCTGTCTGCCCGCTAATTAAGTTGATCACTCAGTGGGCGTGAAAGATGCCGGTCTCTATTGAGCTGATCACCAAGAGGCCTGATCGTATTCTATTAGCCCCCATGGACAAGCCACAGTGGTCTAAAGCCATACCTGTTGATGCCATGGTGATAGGGGCAACCATGAAGAAGGAACTTGCTGAAGAAAGTCTGTCTATCCATCCTCCTGACAAGGAGTCTAGGACTTTGGATAGGTTTGGGAAGTGTGTTTATGCTTCAATGACCTTTGCTCTTAGGTACTTGAATTGTATGGCACATTTTACAAGATTACAGAGGGATGTGATAAAGGAGCTCTCGGATACAGCAGTCACTGAAGGGGTACGAGGCAGTTACCTCTTGGCTAACCACTATTAATGTGATTTCGAACTCGTCCATGAGGCTGATTGCTCATGCAGCTGAAGGGATGACTAGAGCAGCGGGTTCAGGCATAGCCATTAGAAGGCACTCCTGAATGCACTTGTGTGACTTTGTGGAGGTGTTTAAAGTGTCGTTTGTCAGTGCTCCATTTGACGGATTTACCCGTTTTGGTCTGAAGGTGAAAGACACTTTAGCCAGATTTGCGAAAGATGGCAAGACCCTTTCTGCCATTAGCATATGTTTCTCCACTCCTCAGTGGCCTTACTCTGGGAACCAGAGAAGTGGGTGACTATGGTTTAAAAAATGTAAAGGGCCTTTCCAGGATTCACATGGCAAAGACTTTCTCCAGGGCAGAGGGGGAAGTAAAGGAAGACACCACCCCAGAGGCAGAAATGTATCGCAAAACCCATGGGTCCAGAGAATCTTTCTCTGGTATTTCCAATCTGCACATCTGAACGGGGGGGCCTGATTGCACTCCTCTGGAGGCAGTTGGGGGATGAATTTCTCTGCATCAGTCTGCCTGGCAAATACTAACTGTGGACAAATGGTTGCAGGGAATAATATCCAGAGGTTACAAAATTCCACTATTGCTACCCCCAGTAACCCAGAAAAAACTCCCGGATGTTCCACCCAGGTAAAGGGAAGCAGCATCATAGAAATTCAAAAACTGCTGGACAAAAGATTCATCCAGAAAGTCCCACCAGACCTAACAGGATCTGGGTTTTACTCAAGGCTCTTTAGTGCCAAAAAACATGGGACAGGAGAACCATCTTGGATCTTAGCCAGTTCAACATGGCAGTGCAGAAAATCAAATTCCAGATGGTCTATGTACAGTCGATACTTCCATTCTTGGAAAAAAGGCAATTGGATGTGCTTGGTAGACCTCCAGGATGCCTGGTACCATATAAAAATGGACAAATGCTCCAGAAGGTTTCTGCACTTTCTTCTGGGAGCCCGTCCTTTCCAATTCAGAGCACTGCCCTTTAGACTCACCACAGCCCCGAGGGTGTTCACCAAATGCATGGCAGTGGTTGCAGCTCATCTCAGACTGCAGGACTTTTGAG
This sequence comes from Protopterus annectens, assembly GCF_019279795.1. Lineage (NCBI taxonomy): Eukaryota > Metazoa > Chordata > Ceratodontiformes > Protopteridae > Protopterus > Protopterus annectens. Next base: position 1,374,960,929 of record NC_056737.1, read on the forward strand.
TTTTTCCATAGCTCAATGACTGGCTCCTTACCGCTACCACCAGGCGTCAGAATGAGCAAGACATTACATTCTTTGTCTCTGTACATCACTTCCCATAACAATACGTTTTGAAAAGTCAATCCTGCAACTTTCTCAGCAGTTAGATTTCATCAGAGCCCGCATGCATACTGTCATAGGAATTGCTTCTCTTCATCCAGAAAGACTGTAACACATCAGATTCCAAGTCTCTCCAATTCTAAGAAACAATAGAGTGCCAGTAAAATTAGTCCTAAAAGTGCTAGGCTCAGTGGCGGCAGCAGCAGCAATAACTCTTATCCCCTTAGCAAGATTACACATGCGAATCCTGCAATGGTTACTTGTCTCCCAGTGGACTCTGATTTATCAACCAGTATCTTACCTGATTATAATTATAGTCTGCTGCAAACAGGATCTTTTGTGATGGCACCATTCCAATCAGATTGTCTTGAGGCAACCTTTCATTCTTCCTCAACCCCAAGCCACAGTGACCATGGATGCTTCCCAGATGGGGGGGGCATTGTCTGGGAATTTCAGTCCAAGGCACGTGGTCCCAACTAGAGGCCGACTTGCACATCAATGTTCTGGAGATGAGGGCAGTGCTGTTAGCATTGCAAGCATTCCATGATGTCCTTCCTCTGGGAACAGTAGCAATTCAAATGGACAAACATGTCAGCAGTTTGGTATATCAACAAGCAAGGGGGAACCAAATCTTACCTGTTGTGTCGAGAAGCCCTCAGAGTTTGGCAGTGGGCAATTTTCTTCCAACTGCTTTCTCATAGCAACGCACATTCCGGGAGAGCTCCAAAGTGATGGCAGACAAGCTGAGCAGAACTGTTCTGCTTCTCGAGTAATCTCTCAGTCCCATAGTGGCGAACAAGATTTTTCGTCACTGGGGCCAACCTTGCCCGGATCTTTGCTTCAACCTTTAACAACAAGAGCAGAATTTACTTTGCTGTAATTCCCCACCGGGGAAGTCACTCAGAAACGCTCTCCTTCACGATTGGAGCCCCCGGTCTTCACTATGCCTTTACTCCAACTTCCTTGATACCACAATTTCTAAAGAAAGTCAAGAGGCTGGAGAATTCAGTAATCCTCATTGCTCCTTTTTGGCCTTGACAGGTTTGAGTTCCCTTCCTTTGACCTCACCTTCTTTGGAAGCCATGGATTCTGGACCCAGCTCCAGATCTACTCTCTCATCTGGAATGCATGGTTCATCCAAATCCCCAACATCTCAAGCTCACTGTGTGGCTTCTGCAATTCTCATTTTTGCCAGGCATTCTTCCCTATCCTCTCCTGTCTGACAAGTAATTGTAGCTCATCACAAACCTTCAACTAGGAAACTTTACCAAAGTAAATGGGAACAATTTGCGAACTAGGCCCTTAACAGCAAACTTGATCCTTATTCAAGTCTGGTTCATAAGGTTTTGGATTTCTTAGCCAATCTGGATTTCTTAGCCAATCTCCATCAGTCTGGTTTCTCTGCATCAACAAAGTTTGTCTAGTGGCAGTCTCAAACTTTCATATGGAATTCGATGGCTCACCTTTAGTGTCGCACAAACTTTGCAAAGCATTCTTAAAGGGACTCATGATGTTAAGAACCCCATTTAAAGAGCCATTTCCTCCTTGGGATGTAACATTAGTCATACAGTCCCTTACTTCATCCCAATTTGAACCATCAGTGACTTGTGACCTCATGTTTCTATCTTGGAAAACTATTTTTATTGGCTTTTACGTCTCCCTGAATAGTATCTGAGCTTCAAGCTTTATCGTGCAAACCTCCATACTTAGTATTCCACAAGGATAGGGTTGCAATTGGGACCAATCCATCCTTTTTATCAAAGGTGGTTTCAGAAGCCAATATAAATTAGACACTTCAATTGCCAGTCTTCTTCCCTAGTTTTACCAATAAAGGGGAGTATTCCCTTCATTTGCTAGACATCCACAGACAACTACATTTTTACCTTCACAGAACAAAGGATTTCAGAAAATCTGATCAATTATTTGTTGCATTTTCTTCCCTATCTGTAGGTAATTCAGTTTCAAAGGTTATCTTAGCAAAATGGCTTGGCGACTCTATTACTTTTGTCAGTCGGAAGGGCTCCAACTACCACGCCCAGTTAAAGCCCATTCAGCCAGAGCAGTGGCAACCTCTCCAGTTTTTCATGCCAGAGCATCCTTGGATAACGTTTGTGTAGTGGCCACTTGGTGGTCTTCACATACTTTTATCATTCATTACAAATTGGATCAGGTCTCGAGGGGATGGGCATCATTTGGTTCGATGGTGCTTAGGAGTATTTTTCTGTGAGACCTCCCAAGACTCTGTCTCACAATCAAGGATTGAGTGAAGATTGACAGTATCAGATAAAGAAGTTATGTCTCATCATAATATTCCATCTGTGTTGTCTGTCTTCACTAATCCTTGACATTCCCTCCCCTTCTTTCCCCATCCTGAGACTCTTAGTGGACTGAATCTTCCATGGCTGGCTTCATATTATGGACACATATCGGATCTCTATTTATTTTGTCTGTTATTATTATTGCTTTAATTTCTGCTTGTCTGACTGCCACTATTGTTGGGCAAACTTGATCTGAGGTAATTTTGAGAGGAGCATTATGAGTAGAGCCTGGCTCAAGAGTTTGGAAGGCGAGAGCTGAAACAGCCGAGTCGGTTCCAAGGCTTGGAACTGAGCCCACAGTCAAGGATTAGTGAAGATCGACAACACAGATGGAACGTTATGGTAAGACATAACCTCTTTTTCATATATTTTTCTTTGGAGATGTAAAAATTCTTCAGGGTCAGTAAGCAAACCGTCTGGTTATTTGTGAGGCAAAGGGGTTAACTGCTTCTGAATTTTGGTAGTAGTTGGGAAATAGCAGAATTAACGTTGTTTCCTACCTCACCCATCCTTCTGTATTCTTAAGACTTGGTGACTCTTGAATTGTCTTAACTTTTTGTAAAGTTAACTTACAAAAACAAAGTGGGGGTGGGGCTTTTGAAGTGCAACACATGTCCCTTTAGTAGCCCTTTAAGGGATGTATATTGTCTAAGCCTTATTTTTTTATAGAATTGATCTTGATTAAGATTACATACAGAGCACTGCATGAGCGACCTATCAGAAACTTAATAGACTATGGTTTTTATATTTTGCATTGTAAGAACTGCCTCATACTAACAGAAAATGTACTACTAGTTTTGTCATGATCACGACTATCTGTAAGAAGTGCAAAGTATGTCCAGATTTTGATACTGAACTCTCAGCGCACACACACACACACACACACACACACACACACGCACTCTCTCTCTCTCAAACACGCACACACTCTCTTGCTCACTCACCGTCTCTCTCACACACTCTCTCTTGCTCACTCACTGTCTCTCTCACACTCTCTCTCTCTCTAACTCACACATGCTCACTTTCTCTTGCTCACATGCTCTCAACTCTCTCGCTTGCTCTCGGTCTCTCACTCGCTCTCGCTGTCTCTCTCACTTAAACTTGCTCTCGCTCGTGCTTACACTCTTTCATTCGCTCTCTCTCGCACTCTCTTTTTTGCTCGCACACTCTCGCTCACACACACACTCTCTCTCGCTGTCTTGCTCTCGCTCTCCCACACTTGCTTTCTCTCTCACTGTTGCTCACTGTCTCTCTTGCTCACTCTTTTGCACTCTCTCGCTCACTCTTGTGCTCACTCTCTTGCGCGCTCTCTCGATCACTCTCTTGCTTGCTTACTTGCTCACTCGTTTGCGCTCTCTCACTCTTGCGCACTTTCGCTCACTCTCTTGCACTCTCTCTCGCTCACTCTTGCACTGTCTCACTCTTGCTCGCTGTCTTGATCACTCTCTTGCGCGCTCTCTCGTTCACTCTCTTGCGCGCTGTCTCGCTCACTCTCTTGCGCGCTGTCTCGCTCACTCTCTTGCGCGCTGTCTCGCTCACTCTCTTGCGCGCTGTCTCGCTCACTCTCTTGCGCGCTGTCTCGCTCACTCTCTTGCGCTCTCTCTCGCTCTCTTGGCTGTCTCGCTCACTCTCTTGCTGTCTGGCTCACTCTCTTGCGCGCTGTCTCGCTCACTCTCTTGCGCTCTCTCGCTCACTCTCTCGCGCTCTCTCTCGCACACGCAGACTCTCTCGCGCTCTCTCTCGCACACGCAGACTCTCTCGCGCTCTCTCTCGCACACTCTCTTGCGCTCTTTCACTTACTCTCTCACTTCTCTCTCGCTCACTCTCTCTCGCTCACTCTTGCGCTCTCTCTCGCTCACTCTCTTGCGCTCTTTCACTTACTCTCGTGCTCTCTCACTTACTCTCGTGCTCTCTCTCACTTACTCTCGTGCTCTCGCTTACTCACTCTCTCTCTCGTGCTCTCACACCTCACTCTCATGCTCTCTCACTTACTCTTGTGCTCTCTCACACACACACTCGTGCTCTCTCACACTCACTCTCACTCTCTTGCGTGCTCTCTTGCTCACTCACTCTCTTGTGCGCTCCCTCGCTCACTCTCTTGTGCGCTCACTCTCTTGTGCGCTCCCTCGCTCACTCTCGTGCTCTCTCACTCACTCTCGTGCTCTCTCACTCACTCACTCTCGTGCTCTCTCACTCACTCACTCTCGTGCTCTCTCACTCACTCACTCTCGTGCTCTCTCACTCACTCACTCTCGTGCTCTCTCACTCACTCCCTTGTGTTCTCGCTTACGGTCTTGCGCGCTCTCTCTCCCTCACTCTCTTGCGCGCGCTCACTGTCCTGTGCGCGCTCGCGCTCACTCTCTTGCACTCACTCACTCTCCTGCGCTCTCGCTCACTCACTCTCCTGCGTGCGCGTACTCTCTCGCTCACTCACTCTCACAATCGGTCTCTATCTCACACACACCCACACCCAGCATACCTCTCAGCTGTACAGATTTTCACAGAACATCCACATTTTTGGTTCATATTTTTGGTCTGTTTTCTTATAAACTTGTGATGTTATGTAGTCCAATCTCGCCTACATTCTTACCCATGGGTTCGGAGCCGAATATCTGCTCCAACTCTGCCAAAACTTTTCTAGCTCGAAGTCTTTCTATTGGCTGGGCTAAGATGGCATCCCATGCTGCACTGCTCTATATCCCCAGATCTCGTTTGCCGCTCGTGTAGCTCGGACATGGTCTCACTTTTGGCTGTGGCTAAGTACCCGTTTTCTTCTTTACTAGAGAATTGGTTGAAAACAAAAAGCTATTTTAATAGCTATTGTGTGTTCTGGTCTTGTATGGTGAAAAAGTTTTGTGTTTGATCGTTTTTTCAGTGGTATCCCACTAGCTGTTTCCAAAGGGCTAGGCCCGTTTCAGTTAAAGGACCTAGTCTGTCCCTTGCTTCCTTGTGTTACATTTGTTTCAGGTCTAAAACCATTTAAATTAGAGGTTTTAGTCTTCCCCTCCTGTGTTGTGCCAAAGGATCGTTTTAGTTGGAGATCTTGAGGTTTTTGTTTGTGGTGGGGTTTTTTTCCCGCCTTGTGACTGTTTTACCGTTGGTACTGTTGTCAGTAGTTGCTGTCTTTAGTGCTTTGTGGTAGCTAACTATGTCCAAAGATTCTAAGGAGCATAAACTTGGGCTTCAAGAAATGCTCTAGGTGCAGCTATAAAATGTCCATTACCGACGGACATTCTGTCTGTGTGTATTGTCTGGGAGCAATCCATCTCCAGGAATCATGCAGTTTGTCATTCATTTAGTCCGAGAGTTCTTCAGGAAAGGAAGAATAAGTTGATTTTGAAGGGACTTCTGAAACCCTCCTTCGAGGGGGGTCTGGAAACTGCTTCCAGCTCCAAGACAAAATCTTCGAAATCTAAAAAGAGATCTCCGGCTCCATCAGTCTACTCTGAGCCATCGGAGAAAATAGCAAAGTCTACTTTGACATCCTCGGCTCCATTGTCCTTGGGGCCACAGGAAATGTCTGTGGTTATGGAACCGGCATTGGCTCCAATAATTTTGGAACCTATTCGGAGCCGATCGCCTAGCATTAGGCCAGCATCACCTCCTCGCAGGTCCCCTTCGGAGAGGAGGTCTCTATCTCCCTCTCTATCCTCTAAATCCTCCAGGATCTTATCAGATGTGGATGTCAATAGAGTGGTGCAGAGACTCCACCAGTCACCGGTTTTGGCTAAACTGTTCTTGGCTCTGACCCAGTCGGCTCCGGAGCCCATCCTTCAACCTGATGTTCATCGTGTTTCACTGTTGCAGTCATGACTGTAGGGTTCTCCCCTGCCGGCAGGCAGTCCTCGGTCGGCCAGAATCCCAAAGTCTGGGCTCAGCCATGCTGCCTGACGTCAGACCGCCAGGAGTACAAAGCTGACAGCCGACGCCATGTTCTCCAGTCTTTCTTGCCGTGCGGTGATAGCAGTTAGCATTTTCCGGTCGGCTGACTCATGACAATTCTTTCTAACTTACTTCAGTCCGAAGACTTTCTTCTCCTACTCAAAGCTAAGTACCCCGTTGGGGAAACTTTTTTCTTGCTCCAGTCCGATGTCAGAAAATGTTAATAATTGTATTTCATGTGGGAAGCAAATACCTCATAAGGATTTTCATTCTTACTGTATTCCTTGCTTAGGCCATGACCGCGACGTAGCTAGTTGTTGGTTTTGTGCTAGATTCAATCAACGTATGATTAAACGAAGGTACGATTTTGCATTTCATTACGTCGGTAGGCGTTTTAATTACAAAATGTCGAATTTGGTTCCGGCTACCAGAGTTCACAAACGACGCAAGGATAAAGACAGGCCTCCGAGGTCCAAATCGGACGATATTGTACAAGCAGAGCCAGCTTCAGGTTTGGCCGTCGTCAGTGAGGCGCTTTTGCAGCCCCTGTCATCGGCCATTTCGGAACCGATGGCCGAAACACTCCCACGAGGAGCCAACTAGGCCTTTGAATATTTCTGTTGCAGGACCTTCGGACAATGCTCCTTCGGCTGGGTCCGGAGCCGCTGTGCAGATACCGGCTTCCAAAGGGGTTTTCAGACCTACTCAGCTTCTAATAAAGGCAAAGCCAAAGACCAAGGCAAAGACTCCTTCCAAATCAAAGACTACAACCCAGGCCTCTTCTGATCCGGCACCCAAGTCTCAGAAACAGTTACTTAAGATGGCGGAGGACTTACTTACTATGATTAAGGGTTCACATACCCCTCCAGATAAAAGGCCAAGGCAGGAAGTGTATTATGACTCCTCTGATCAGGCTTCTGTTTCTTCAGTTTCTTCTGACCAGGAATATTCTTTCCCTCCTTATGAGGATTCTGATGCTGAGGAATCAATTCCTTCAGCTTCTCCCCCTGAAGATTTCTCTTTTGGGGAAACTTTACATGAAATGAGGGAACATTTTCACTGGGAAGGACAGGAGTACTCTGAATCTAAGAAAAGACTTGATTTTCTTCTTCCCCAACATAGACCCCTGGCTATCCCTCCTATTTTGGATATTGTAGATGATGCTTTTTCGGAGGCTAACTTAACTCCTGACTCTTTTCCTCCAGCTCCTGTTAAGCCAGACAGATATTATAGGGTTCGTGATTCCCACCAGTTTTTATACAAGAACCCTACTGCTGATCCTGAAACCATTTCTCAGGGTCCTAAGGGGGTTAAGGCCGCTACTGCTAAAAACCCCATTCCCACTGAGAAGGATTCCAGATCTTTAGAAAGATGGGGCAAAAAAGTGTACACTTCTGCTACTTTATCTATTAGGGCTTTAAACTGTCAATTTCATATGCTGAAATACCAGCAATTTCTTCTGTCTGTTTTGAAACGAAAGCTAACTTCCATTTCCGCCTGTGCAGATGATAAGGAATTACATGACTTAATGCATGCCACTGAACAAGTTGGGAAGCATGGTTTACACTGTGGATTTGATGCCTTGGAGGCGTCTTGTAGGGCTGCTGCCTCTGGTACAGTCATTAGAAGGCATGCTTGGTTAAAGGAACAAAACTTGCCAGATCAAGTAAATGCTAAGTTATTGGATGCTCCTGTTGAGCATAATGTTTTGTTTGGACCTAAGGCTGAAGAGGTGATAAAGAAGATGGAGGACAAGGCAAAATCCATGCAAACGGTTAAAGATTTCTTACAAGTACAGCCACCCAAATTTAGTAGGAATTGGCCTACAAAAAATTGGTCCTTTCCCAATTCAGACAAGCCTCAGAGGGGTAGATACAGACACTCCCGAGGAAGGCCTCAAACGCAAGCCTCTTGTAGACCAAGACAGTGGACTGCTTCCACCCCTAGGGGAGGAGAGGACAGGTCGCAAGCTCATAGAAAACAGGCTCATTGACTCCCTCTGTTGGGCTGCAGGAACTTCTTGCCTGGAAGCCCCTGTCGGAGGAAAACTTTCTCTTTCACCTAAATTGGACTCCTATAACCCAAAACAAGTGGGTTCTGGATGTGGTTTCAAGAGGTTACAAATTCCATTTTCATACCCTACCAAGACCAAGCAGATGGCCGGATCTTCCAAAACATCAATGGTTAGAGGCCTTAAACCAGGTGGAAGCTCTCTTGGCTATGAAAGCCATAGAACTGGTTCCACTTTCAGAGATGGGACAAGGTTTTTACTCATGGCTTTCTAGTTCCCAGAAAGCAAAATTCATGGAGACCCATTCTGTATCTGTCAGTCTTGAACACTTTTCTCAAGATACCAAACTTCAGGATGCTTACTCTACAGCAGCTACTTCCAATGCTGACCAAAAATGCATGGATGGTAACTCTGGATTTAAAGGAGGCATATTTACACATTCCCATCAGGCAGGAGTGCAGAAAATACCTCAGGTTCAAGGCCGGATGGAGGCACTATCAATTCTCTGCGCTGCCCTTTGGATTGTCTACTGCGCCCAGGGTTTTCACCAAATGCCTGGCTCCAGTAGTAGCTTATTGCAGACTCAAGGGAATTCAAATTTACCATTGTCTGGACGACTGTCTTATTCAGGCAGACAGCAAGGATGTCTTACTCCAGCATCTAGAATTTGTTCAGAATCTTCTCAAGTTCCTGGGATTCACTGTAAACATAAAGTCAAATTTGACACCCTCACAACAGATAACTTTTCTGGGTGCTCTTCTAAACACAACAACCCAGATGGCATTTCTGACATCCGAAAAACAATTACAGCTGGCTTCAACTTTCAAAACCTTGGCAGCTTTAACTCCACTATCTGCAAGGAAATTCCTGCAGGCTTTGGGTTACATGGCCTCCTTCATCCTTCTCGTACCATATGCAAGACTACATGTGAGGAAAATACACTGGTACCTAAAAAGTGTATGGTCTCAGCATTGCCACAGTTTAGACATACAGATCACCGTCCTGCCTTGTCTTCAAAAGGAATTCCTTTGGTGGTCCAAGGCATGTACTCTAAACATAGGAAAACCCTTCAGTCTGCCTCCAGCCACTCGGATACTAACCACGGATGCTTCAGATTATGCATGGGGAGCCCATTTTCAGGGCAGCTGTCTGCAGGGCCTTTGGACAAAGGATCAGAAGCACCTGCATATCAATTTAAAGGAAATGTTAGCCATGCAGAACGCTCTATTGGCTTTCAGGAATCTTCTACAACCAGGACAGCTACTGATACGGACAGACAACACCACAGTTATGTGGTACATAAACAAGCAAGGGGGATCTCATTCCTATCCCCTTTGCAGAATAGCCATGAATCTATGGAACACAGCTCTAGCTTGCAAACTGGACGTTCAAGCTCAGTTTCTACCAGGGAAGCAAAACTTCCTGGCAGACAGTCTGAGCAGAAACCTGTCGGACCCACACGAATGGATGCTGGACACCGAAATATTCAGGATGATTACAGCAGTCTGAGGATGTCCTCACAATAGACCTCTTTGCATCCCACCTCAATCATCAACTACAGATTTTTTGCACCAGGACATTCCACGAACTAGCTTGGAAAGTGGATGCACTATCATTCAGTTGGAGAAACCTCTCGGGGTATGCCTTCCCACCTCTACCTCTTCTTCCACGGGTGTTATTAAAGATCAAACAGGACAAGCCCAAGATGATAATTTTGCTGGCCCCAAATTGGCCTAGACTGTTTTGGTACCCAACACTGAAAAACCTTCGTCTGGAGCCCCCTTGGGTATTACCACAGACTCCGAACCTCCTGTCCCAATACCAGGGTCCGGTTCTGCACTCCCATATCAATACTCTCTGCCTGGCGGCCTGGTTAATCCAGGGTCTTTGATTCATTCTCTCCTACCCAAACAGGTTATGGATGTCATTTTAGAAGCCAGACGTCCTAGCACTAGAAAATCTTATGCAGGAAAATGGAAAAGATTTTGCTCCTGGATGCAGGCTCAGGATTCAGATCATCTTATTCCTAACATTCCTCTGATTTTACTTTACCTGACAGACCTCTTACATAAGGGTCTCTCTTTCTCTTCCATAAAGATCCATGACTCTGCTATTCCTGCTCATTATAATACAGACCCTCCAATCTTTTCCCATCAGCTCATGAGACAGTTTCTCAGAGGAGCTAAGAAGTTAAGGCCCCCTAGATCTCCTCCCATTCCTGCTTGGGATCTCAACTATGTTTTGAAAAAACTCACCTTACCTCCTTTTGAGCCTGCTGCCACATCTGACATCAAGTTTTTATCGTGGAAGACTGCCATCCTGTTAGCTCTGACCTCTGCCAGGAGAGTTTCGGAGTTGCAGGCTCTCATGGCTGTGGAACCTTATATTATTTTTCATCAAGACAGGGTGTCTTTAAGGACTAATCCTACTTTCATGCCTAAGGTGGTTTCCAAAGTGGCTTTAAATCAAACTATTCACTTGCCAACTTTTTTCCCCAGTCCTCAAAATAAGGGGGAAAGGATCTTGCATTCCTTGGATGTACACAGACAACTACGTTTTTACCTCGACAGAACCAAGGACATCAGGAAAATCAGAGCAATTGTTTGTTTCTTATGCTTCTTCCCAAGGTAAAGCCATTTCAAAACAGACCATTTCTAAATGGATTGCTCATGGAATCAGATTTTGCTATTCACACCTTGGAAAGCAAATCCCAGGGAGTATAAGGACTCACTCTACCAGAGCTGCTGCCACTTCAGCTGCCTTCCTCAGGGGAGTTCCTACCAAAGACATTTTGGAAGCTGCAACTTGGAGTTCAGTGCATACTTTTTCCAAACACTACAATCTACCTCTCTACTGTAAGTCTAGGGCAGGCTTTGCTTCTGCTGTCTTGCAGGGCCTTTTAGCCACCCCCTCTACTTTATGACCACCTCCCTTTTATTCTGCTTTGGGATTCAACCCTACAGTCATGACTGCAACAGTGAAACACGATGAACATAGTACAGTTGTGTACACTTACCATAAATGTAGATGTTCGAGTGTCTTCACTGTTGCAGTCTGGGTTACCCTCCCTCCTGTCCCCTCTTATTTTTTCTTTTGTGTGGTTCCCTTCTTCACCCTTCTTTTGAGGTGTATTTGCAAAGGGTATGGGATCTTACTCATTTTGGAACACCTGACATCTGGGGCAAGACAAACTGGAGAACATGGCGTCGGCTGTCAGCTTTGTACACCTGGCGCTCTGACGTCAGGGAGCATGGCTGAGCAGCCGACGCCGGACCCAGACTTTGGGATTCTGGCCGACCGAGGACTGCCTGCCGGCAGGGGAGAACCCTACAGTCATGACTGCAACAGTGAAGACACTCGAACATCTACATTTATGGTAAGTGTACACAACTGTACTTTTCGATACTTCGGAGTGTATCTCGGCTTTCGTTGCTGGAGTGCTCGGCTCCGTGTGATGTCCTTAGGTCGGTTCCGACAGCCCCTCCTGGCTTATCAGTGCCGACTTCAGCTCCATCCCCGTCGGCTCCATCCACGGGATTCAGGACTCAGGATTCTTCGGTCGGACCCGAGGGAGAGGCTTCAGGACAGCTATCTGTTCTTAGTCTCCCTCTCGGTGCTTCGGCTCGGGGAAGTCTGACTCCTGTCATGGTTTCCGAGGCTGGTCACTCCTTGGGGGGGGGGCGGCCTTCGAGGCCATGCGGAGTGCGCTGCACAGGTCGTCAGCGGCATCATGCGGGTCAGTCACTGTGTCCCCTACTACACCGGTGCAGGTCTCTGATAGCCATCTATCTCTAGACAGCGGAGCCCCAAGGCGTCAGGGTACCCCCATGAGTGGGCCCCACATTTCTGAGAGTGCCTCAGAGTCATTGCTTGAGGAGCCACCCAGAAAGAAGATGTGCAAGAGGAAGCACATAGATTCCCAGGATGAGTCCCTCACATCAGACACTGACCTCGAGGAATCGGAGGGGTCCCCCAAGTCATCCTCTGAGGATGTTTCTTTCTCTAACATGTTAGAGATTTTGGAACAGAGGTGACTGGTCATCCAAAGCCCCCTCCGAGGAGGAGTCTGTCTTCCTGAAGGCCTTTGGTGCTCAGCCCTCCGCCTTCTGGGTATCTCCACCCTTTGACGAGCTTCTGGATTTGTTTGTCGAAGGGTGTGGGAGACGCCTGACTCTGTGGAACCAGTCCCCAGGAGACCCAATAAATTTTTGTCTGCTCCTCCTGGTAAGGAATTTCTGTGCAAGGGAGTCCTTGTGGATGCCATGGTGGTGGCAGCGGCCACTCAGAAGGAATTAGCCGAGACTTCTTCCACCGTCCATCCTCCTAACAAGGAGTCTAGGACCATGGACCGGTACGGGAAGCGTACCCTTTCTTCAGCGACCTTTACCTTATGGTCACTGAATTATTTATCTCACTTTACACGGCTCCAGAGAGATGATCTCAAGGAGCTTGGAGATACTCTCATGGGTAACATTTCTGAGACGGTGACCCAGACGGTTAATGCTCAGATGTCTACCCTCAATTCTATCGTTAACTCCTCCATGAGGCTGATCTCATATTCAGCCGATGGAGCGAGTAGGGCAGCAAGTTCAGGAGTTGCTCTTAGGAGACATGCCTGGATGCGCCTTTGTCATTTCGCGGAGGCCTTCATGTCTTCAGTCACCGACACCCCTTTCGATGGTTCCTCTTTGTTTGGAACCAAGGTGAAAGACATCCTCACCAGGTGCGAGCAGGAGGGAAAAACTCTGTCTGCTGTAGGAGTCAGTTTTTCCCTTCCCTCTAGGCCTTATCCCAAGGCCCAGAGGGGTGGCAAAATGTGGTTCAAGAACTCGGAGGTTTTTACTTGGTGCACAAGGTGAGCCCCCCTCCAGAGGCAGAGGAGGAGGTGGTTATTCAGGGAGATGCCGCCCTAGAGGCAGAGGCTCCCCACAACTCGGGAGACCGCGATTCCTTTCATGGTTCTCCCTACCGCCGCTCCTGATGGGAGACCTGACTGTGCGTTTCTGGAGCCCATCTCTTCAGATCCCCCTCCAATCAAGAAAATCCCTGATGTTCCACCCAGTCAAAGGGATTACGCAGCTTCAGAAGTTTCAAAGCTGCTAGAAAAAGGAGCCATCCAACATGTCCCCTCAGACGAGATCGGATTAGGGACTTACTCAAGATTCTTTTTGGTGCTGAAAAGAACAGGGGACCCTGAGACCCATATTAGATCTCAGCCAATTGAACACCCATGTGCAAAAGTCCAAGTTCCGAATGGTCACATTGCAGTCTATTCTCCCATTGTTGGGAAAAGAAGTGTGGATGTGCTCCATCGACATCAAGGATGCTTACTACCACATCAAGATGGACAGGGCATCCAGAAGTCACCTATGCTTCCGGCTGGGAGCCAGTCATTTTCAGTTTCGAACCATGCCCTTTGGTCTCACCACAGCCTCCAGGGTGTTTACCAAATGCATGGCAGTGGTGACTGCTCACTTGAGACCAAGTGTTTCCATATCTGGATGACTGGCTACTTACTGCCACCACCAGGCATCTACTAATTCAGACCAGGGACGCTACTGTAAACCTATGTCAACAGCTGGGCATCACATTGAACTGGGAAAAATCTGCCTTGTTGTCCTCAGTGTGTCACTTCTTTTATAGGCGCAGAACTAGACACCATCCTCATGCGGGCATTTCTACCACAGGAAAGAATCTGAGTCCTGCAACAACAAGTTCATGCTTTACTCCCCCTGAGAAGAGCAAAGGCAAGATGGGTCCTCCAACTATTGCGGATTATGGCTGCGACAATTATGTTAGTCCCTCTGGCAAGGTTACATATGAGACTCCTTCAGTGGCTACGTTTTGCCCAGTGGTCTCTCCGTCTTCCACTTTCTTAACCTATTCTACTCATGGACAGGTGCAAACAGGATCTCAGTTAGTGTCTTCGCACTGACAACCTGAATGCAGGAAAGCCCTTCGTTCCTGCCCCCCAATTGCCACGGTGACCACAGATGCCTCCCAGATGAGGTGGGGCGGGGGCATTATCTAGGCAGGACAGTCCAAGGCACGTGGCAAGAGCACGAGATGCATCTGCATATCAATGTCCTGGAGATGAGAGCTGTGCTACTTGCGTTGCAAGCACTTCAGAGTTTTCTTCCTCTCGGGACTGTTGCAATCCACTCAGACAATATGTCAGTGGTGTGGTATCTGAACAAGCAGGGAGGAATCAAGTCCTATCCCCTTTGCAGAGAGGCCATGCGAGTGTGGCAGTGGGCAGTGTCTTCCCAACATTTTCTGGTGGCAACGCACATTCCGGGGAAGTCCAATGTGATTGCAGACAGGCTAAGCAGAGCTATTCTGATGCCTTATGAGTGGTCCCTGAACTGTCAAGTTGCGGAACAGATCTTCCGCAGGTGGGGTCAGCCTTGCTGCGACCTCTTTGCCAGCCTCCTCAATGCCAAATGCAGCAACTACTTCATGTTGAACCCCCACTCAGGGGGAGTCACCCAGGGACACTCTAGTCCACGATTTGCCCTCCGGTCTACTATATGCCTTCCCTCTGGTTCCCTTGCTGTCAGCGGTTATTCAGAAAGCGCAAGCCTTGGGAAGCAGAATGATTCTGATTGCTGCACACTGGCCTTGTCAAATTTGGTTCCCCTTTCCGCATCCCTATCTTATGGACGCTCCTTGGATTCTGGACCCACAACCAGATTTACTGACACACATGTCAGGGCAGCTCCATCCCTCTCTTCGGACCCTCCTGTTGACAGCCTGGCTACTCAACTTCCGTCATTAGTTAAGGCTTTCGTCATTTCTCACAGGAGGTGGTTCATATTTTATCTTCTTCTCATAAGCCCTCCACCAGGAAGATTTAGTACAGTAAATGGAAGAGGTTTTCAATCTGGGCTCATACCCAAAAGATTGACCCTTGCACGGCTCCAATTTCATCGGTATTGTAGTTCTTGTCTATGCTCTTTAACCAGGGTTCAGCGGCCGCAACCATTAAAGTCCAATTGGCGGCGATTTCTACCTTTCATGTCGCAAACAAACCTAGTCTGATGGCTCATAGACTCTGTAAGGCCTTTCTGAAGGGCACTCTGTTACTTCGTCCTCCGGTATTGGAACCTGTTATGCCTTGGGATTTAAAATTTGTTCTACAGGCTCTTACTTCATCCCCCTTTGAGCCTGCAGCCACTTGTGATTTAAAATTCTTAACTTGGAAGACTGTCTTTTTAGGAGCCATCACATCAGCCAGACGCGTTTCAGAGCTTCAAGCCTTATCAAACCCCCTTATTTGATTTTTCATAAGGACAGGGTTTCTGTCAGACCCAACCCTTCCTTTCTTCCCAAAGTGGCGTAAATCAGTAACCTTAATCAGTCTATTGAGTTGTCAGTGTTTTTCCTCAGTTCTGAAACAAGGCAGAATTTAAACTTCATCAATTGGATGTACACAGACAATTGCGTTTTTATCTGCACAGAACCACAGTCCTCAGAAAATCTGATCAATTGTTTGTTTCCTTTTCGGAAAACAGAATTGGGTCTCCTGTCTCCAAAGTCACGCTGTCCAGGTGGATCTCCAGTTGCATTTCTTTCATTTATTCCTCAGGGGGTAAAGATTTATCGTTCCTGGTGAAGGCTCACTCTACTCTGTCTGTATCTACACCTACAGCCTATCAGGCCAGATTGTCTATGGATGATATTTGTGCTGTGGCTACTTGGGCATCTCCTCACACCTTTGTTACTCATTACAAGTTGGATGTGGTATCTAGGGGCAGGTCTTCCTTTGGTTCCACAGTGCTCAGGAGTATTTTCCACTGAGCCTCCCAGGATTTAGGTGCTAGGGACGCTGTCCCACGGGTAAGAATGTAGGCGAGATTGGACTACATAACATCAAGAAGTTATGTACTCACCATAACGTTTGATGTATGTAGTCCATCTCGCCTCACATTCTTACTTACCCCCCCCCCCTTCCTGGAGGATTTGGAGGTTAGGTATGGTTTCAGAGCTCCCTTCATTCTTGGTTTGTTCTTCCTTTCCTTGGGTGGTGTTATGCATGGAGAATGAGTGCTGGTGTGCGCAGCAAACTAGATCTGGGGATATAGAGCAGTGCAGCATGGGATGCCATCTTAGGCCAGCCAATAGAAAGACTTCGAGCTAAAAAAGTTTTGGCAGAGTCGGAGCCGACATTCGGCTCCGAACCCACGGGTAAGAATGTGAGGCGAGATGGACTACATACATCGAACGTTATGGTGAGTACATAACTTCTTGTTTTTCTGGCAAATAATTGGCAAATCATTGAGAGTTGAAGTCTGAAAATAATGACAG
This sequence comes from Protopterus annectens, assembly GCF_019279795.1. NCBI lineage: Eukaryota > Metazoa > Chordata > Ceratodontiformes > Protopteridae > Protopterus > Protopterus annectens. Next base: position 1,374,977,543 of record NC_056737.1, read on the forward strand.
ACATTTGAGTTTGACCTCATACCCTTCAGAAAATTTATGCTAATGCAAAACCTGTCAGCTTTCTAGGTGTGTAAAGAGCAGTATTTCAAATATGTACCTATTTTTGTGTCTGTCCCCCATTATTTGTGTCTTTGTCCAGATTTCTTGTTCTAAGAGGTTTAGAGGTATGCCACCCACACCCACAACACACCTACCCACCCCTGCCACATCTGGAGGTGTTTTGAAGACTACAGCTATAAAAACCTTACCTCCACCTCAAGCACAAGTCAACAAAATATTGGTTACACCCCCCCCCATATGAGCACGGGGCAGGAAATTATGATTTCTTGGACAGTATTTTGACCAGCTCATCCTCTCATTGCATGCCATACTTAATTTGAGACATTTTTCATTCATCATTGCCATGGGTCTGCATTTTACTTGGCAGAGAAATCCAGAACTGCAGGTACACACTTATCAACTTAAATATTTTATAAGAACCTCATTTCAGCTGTGCCTGCTCAAAAAGCCTTTCAGGATTGGTCCCTTGTAAAGGCTCAGGAAAATTATTTTGAAGCATTGTGTTACTCAGTATGCTGCCTGTCTAAACATATGTAGGCATCTTGGGCGTGAACGTTCTCCTTGCCCCTGTAGAAGTGTGAAAACAAACCCTATTCTACATACAAAGCATTATTAAAAAAAAGAATGAATAGGCAATGTATGCCTGTGTAATGAATACTGGCATTCCTTTAGTTCACCTAATGCTACTTTTCTCAAACACAAACCGATCCCGATCTTTCAAAACCTACAAAATTTACAGTAAGAAAGTAAATATGCTTACTGGAATAACTATTCCACCAGGATCTTTCTCCTTTCTAAGAGACACCATTGTAGTCTTTGCTACTACATACATAGCTAATGATTACACACAACTGTTTTTTGACTTATAAAGATCTAAGACCAAATCCAAGACACACACACCCCTAATACATGTCTGTCTTTACCAGCCTTACTGTCGCCTGTGTTTTCTGTTTGTCTCTTATTACCACGTAAACTGCAAACAAACTTTTCAGACAATATTCCCCTCACCTCATCTGCTTTGCAATGATTGCCCTTTAACCAAACTTGCATACCCTCAGACTGCTCCTTAAAAACATATCATTTCCATTCTTTGTTCTCGTTTTTTTCTTGGAAAACCAGTCTGTTATTTTTCTTCATTCTGCTACTAATGCCATTCTTTTTAACCTGTTTCATTTTAATTTCTAAATGCTTAGAAAAGGCTGAAGTCCCCCATGTCACTGTTTTCCTAAACTTACTTGAATCTGCATCTTCTACAAATAGGTTGTAGTAGCTATACCATTGTTATCGAACACTCTGTACTGCTGCAGAAAATGGGACTGTTACTTGTACCTTGTTTGTGAATCACAGTAAGGCAATCAGTTGAATTTCCCGTCACATGCTCATGAATGAGAAATGCTCATTTAGCTGGCATGGGTAGCCTGCATTGGGTTGACATCTTCTTAAACAACAAATCAGTGATGGTGTATAGAAACAAAACTGTCTTGATCTCTTAATACTAAAGAGTGGTACCACTGAGCTGTATTATTTGTCCATTTGTGTATACAATATTCATAAACAGGTGCCCAGATTCCTTGTAGTGGGAAAACATTAAATGCTGTGCTTAAGCTTGCTGATGATGCAAAATCTTTACTAACCCAGAATCTACTCTCACCTCCTTGTTCACTGCTCTTTACCTAACTCTGAAAGTTAATAAGACTTAAGGTCATGCTTTTTGGCACCCCATTATTATGATTTCACAAATCCAACACGGTTGGATCCTGATATCACTGTCTAGCATTAAACTAGAAACATTCAGACTTTTAAATATTGTGGTATGTCTTAAGATACTAATCTGTTTTTTTGACCCTTCTCCTAGATGACCATCAGCTGAACTTGAATACCTCTCCTCATTCACCAGGCCTGCTTGAACTTGACATTGTGACCCTGTTAGGGGTGAGTGCTGCATATGAGGCACCTTGTGACAGTGTCACATTTGCTGCTGAGGAGTATTTTTTGTGCTCTAGCTCTCTTTTCCAGTATGCTCAGTTCTGGAAAGGCATGCAGTATACCATCCTGCCTCCAAAGCAACTCAGCCAATGTCCACCTTTGTTATAGATAGCACCTCCTGTGTGTCCTTGGAATCTGCCATGGATCAACTGTAATGCGCTTCATTGTGCACTCCCTCCCTAGGATGGGCCTGCCTTTCTTCTCTTTGCCAGTACCTTAGTTACCTGAGCCACTGATCAGTCCTGGATCTTATGGCCCATAGTCAGGGCATTATCCCTGTATACCACTGCACTGGGATTATGCTGTCTTTTAATACTCATATGGAGCATACCCAAATCAAAATATCTACCATACGAAACTGTTGTAAGCGCATAATGTTTTTCCTTAGTAAAAAAGCCTGGTTGGCCCTCGGAAAAAGCACCATTCTTTCTTTTCCTGGGGATGATCTTTCTGCTACGAAGGCTAACAAAGAGAAACTTCATAATACAAGACCCAGAAAGAAACATTGTCACATAGTAAATGTGGCATGTAATCTTCAGCTAAGCTATAAGAAGTCCTTAGTATGTGACATCCTTATCTGCAAAATTCTCAGCCTTGACCACTGTCCCTTCATCAGATCCTCCTTATCAATACACCTCACTTCTAGATTCCCTTTGTCCCCGAATACTTAATTTTCTGTTAAACTGTAAGTTTTAGATTACCTCCAGTTAGAGCATTTTTTTCATTGCTGCAGCAGTATGGAACACAATTCTTATTGAATTCCGTACTCTTCCTTCTTTTATAGCTAAACATAGGCAGTACCCATTTCAAATTCCCAGCTGCAAATATCATTGTAGAGTAATGTATTCAGCTTTGAGAGCTCCTACTGTTAACTCCATTTTTGCAAGCACTATGTAGCTTGAGTTATATTTGTTACCATTAGCTCCTTTATTGTCAGCCATTTTCTATATGCTTACCCTTGCTATTCTTTCTTTATATCTGTTTACATTGTCCAGTGTTTTGATCTTATCTCATTTCTCCTCTTACTTTCTCCTTCATGGTGTATTTTTATGTTCTACTTTCATTATCTATCTTTTTGTATCCACTGTTAAGACTGTGTTATGTCTTTTTCAGTTATTAAAATAGTGCATTTAATTAAATCTTTTGTACTGTTATCTTGTGTGGTATGGTTTGAAAACAATTGCTGTTTAGTATGTTGCTTTCTGTAAGTAGCATTCTTAATGTATTGCTTGTGTTGTGTGCCCTTCTTGAGTTTGATTTTTTTTTCCTGTTTGTTCTTGTCCATATGACTTCCATCAAACCTGTGGCTCATAGTTGTCCTGTTTGTCTCCTTAATAAGGCTTGCAACTTGCCATGGTTGTCATGGTTCAGGGGTCTGGAGTTATGGAGCAGTTTTACTGTGGGAATGTGTGGATCCTTGTCCAGGACCTGACCTAATCCCATCCCTGTAGCAGCCAATGTCTGTGACTGGAGGGAATGTGTCTCAGCATGTCAGCCTCCTTAATTTTTATGCAGCACACACCTGTTATGACTCTTGAGTTACGTGCTGCTGCAGTACCCTGGCTTGCTGACTGGGGCCAGCAGTACACTTGGTATAGTTGTCTCCCTCACCCAGGAAAGGGTGAGTTAGTGTTGGTGACTTGCTCACACACTGTTACCCTCCTAAGCTGCTAATTGAAGTTAGCTTGTCTGGGACACAGTCAGGGCTCTATCCCCCTGCTTTACTGAGCTGTGCTCTCCTATTACAATTTTTGTTGGTCTTTTCTCTGGAGAAATTTATGATTTTCATATCTGTTGTAGTACTGACTCTGGGGTTCCTGACTGCAGGAGCCCAGTGGGCTACCAGAATACCAGAGCTTTCATTTTCCCCCTTCTAGCCTGGTGGTCTCCCTTCTTTATGGACTTCAAGACACTAGTTGTATAAAGGGGTGTTTGCTACCACTTTCTTCAGCTCTTTTTTGCCACGATTTGATCAGTGTGCTGAACAAGTTGTTTATGTTGTTAGTCTTTGGCTTCAGGCTGACCCCAGAACTTATATGTAAAGTACCTTGATGGGTCGTCTTATCTTTCACCATTGCTTGTATTACTCTTAATATTGTAGATGTCCAGTATCAAAGTTAACTATTAATTATACTAGGTGTAGAAAGCAAAATTCTGCACAGAGGTTTTCACATTTTTTTTTTGTCCAGAGCATGACATGTTCATTTATTCTTAGTGTTCTTTCTTTAGTCACCATGCCATTAAGTGCAGAATCTTTAGAGCAGTACTTTACCCAAAAGTTTAGTGGTTGGTCTAGCTGTACTGAGGCATCATGATTTCTCTTCTGACAGCCAGAAGAAAGGAAAAGAGAAGTACCTGAAGGAGAAGCTGGTCTAGGAGACCAATGTTACCATTTCAGTATTGGAAACTCCCTATAGGTGCTAGACAGTTTTGCAGAACCATATTTGGTACCTTGCTCAGGTGAAGTCTGTGATGCAAGCCATGCTTTTGGCCCACACCACATACTGAAAAGACAAATCAAGGTGGATATTGGTACTGGCACTGCTTTGCAAGCCTGTGGTGCTGACGTAAGCATGAGCATCTGTGAAGTGGAGGGTGATATCCTCACTATATTTGTGCATGATGAAGTCAAAGGAGACTATGGCAGTTAACACAGAGGATTAAGGTTATAAGCTGTAAACTAGCTGCTTCCTGTGGTGTACGGTGCAACTTCCTCAGCCTCCATTTGTGTTCTTTGTGACATTGAGCAAGTCACTTAACCCAGTAGTGCTTTGGGGCCGTTGGAAGTACTGTAATAAGCTCTTCAGCTACCTTCTGGAACACATGCCTAGTTACTATCCATGAACCTGTGAGATACATTATAAAGTTTGGGACACCTGCTTGCATCCTGAGGCTCAGAAGCCACACCATGCGCTGTAAAAGACAGTGAAGATAAAACAGCCATGTGTTTGCCACAGCAAATGCTGATTACATCTAGTGCTCTTTCTACCTTGGTCTCTTCCCAAAATCTTTTCAGGTTGACTCAGGATTCCATGGAATTCCTGACATCTAGGCAGCCAGACTCTGATAACACTTTGTAAAAAGGTAAAGGGAGCAATCTTCCCAGATGGATTCTGCAGTCTTTGATTGTGAGGTGCAGGAGCTGGCCTTTGTAAACAGGATGTCCTTACCTTCTTACATGCCCTTTGACAGTGAGGAAACTCCATCAGCTTTGATATCTAAGGATTTTTCTTTTGGAGACCTTCATCTGGACAACCAATAAGTTTGCACAGGTTCAGATTAGTTGCAGACAGTTTCTGTGCCTGCAAAAACTAAGCCCCATTGCTGTATCTCCTGTTTTAGAAGCCCTGGATGATGACCTTGCTTCTGATTCATGGCCCATTGCTGTTAGGAAGTTGATTGCCTCTACATGGTTCATTTCTGTCATAAGCTCCTATTTAAATATCATCTTCAAGATCCATCAGTGGTGTCCATGAATTTCAGTAAGGGATCCATTGTTGTTGCAGCCAAGAATTCAGTTCTAAATTACCGGGAGATCCGGGTACTCAACTGATTTGGATAGAAAACTCGCGTCTCTGATACTCTGTCTGTTAGGGCTCTCAGTTGTATGTCTCAAAAGTTAGTTTCAGGAAGTTCTCCTTGACCAGCTGAGACGACACAGAAGAGATAAGACAAGGGCCTTGGGAAGGAGATGCTTGACATGTGTGTTCTCCACTCCCAGGTTGACAGGCAGTCAGTGAAATGTGACTGTGGTGTAACTGATGCATTATTCAAGGCAGCTGCCATGGGAACAGTATTTAACAAGTAGGCTTGGTTGAGGACTCAACCTCTTCCAGAGCATATAAAGACAAAGCTACTGGATGCACCTTTGGACTGCAGTTCCTTTTTAGGTCCCCTGCAGAGAATGTTTTGGAAAAAAAATTGCAGAAAGGGAAAACTTTGCCATCCATCAAGGATGTGTTTCATTCCCCACAATTTAGGTATGTTAAAAAATTATCCAAATAAATGCTGATGTCTTGACTAAATCACTGTTGCAGTATTTTTAATAATGAGCTATCACTTCTTGTGTCTAGTCAGGGTACCAAAGCTTACCTTCCCAGGAGCATGTCTGAAGTGCAACCTCAGCTTGCAAGTGTAGGGGTAGAAATGTGGACGTACAAGCACAATTCCTTAGACTGCCTTGCTGCCCTTACGAACACAGGTCACACATCTGTTGGACTGATTGTCATTTGGTTGTTGGTACTGTTGCTTTGAAATATCAGCTAAGTGCACCATTGGGGAACCTTCTTTTACCTTTAGCTGCCTTGCTTTACTGGTACTAGCTGTCAGCTAGGAGGGGTAATTGCTAGTGTGGTAGGCAAATCCCATAGAAACACTTATATTGCCAGTGCCATTTTTGCTTACGATCGGAACACTACTACAAGGACTGTTCCATTTGTCAGTATTTTGTACCCAAGACTCTGTGGTCCTTGCTCATTTCTTTTCTGGAGACCCAATGCCTGAAATACTTTGCCCACTCTAAGATGGTGGATCCCACTTTCCTGGACGTACCTCCATCCCTTAAGAAAAAGCTTAAATGTTCCAGGCTGAAGACTGTTTACTCTTTCGGATTTCAATGTACCCACTGAGGATTCAGAACCTGCTGTACGTCCCACTCCAGTTACTTTCTACTGAGCCCCCCAATAGAAGCTAATCTGGCCTCAAAGTGCTTTACAACTGAGAAGGTCACAGAAAAAGGTGAAAACTCCAAATCATTATCTCTGAGGGTTCAGAGGGCATCCACAGATGCTTGTTAGGGAAGAGGTCCCAGGTAAACAAATCCAAGCATGCTAGGGATTATAAGCATTTTGCTTGGTTCAGGTGGACATTACACCAAAAAAGAAATGACAAAGAAATAAGCATGCATCTTCTCCTCCCTCTAGGGAGAAGGACTGGATAGACTTTCTCAGGGTCTTTTTGCACTGAAGCATCTTTCCTTTTCTTCCCAATCCCCCCCACCCCCACCACTCAAAGTTGCTGTGGTTTCATCTTCCCCTGATGATGAGTAAGTTTCTGATTCTGACAACTCCCTGGCCTACTCCTCTTAAATCCACTCTGCTGGCCAAGTCTCTTCTGATGAGGATGACTCCATCTCATGTGAGTCTCCAGTGGATGAGCCTTCTTTTGGAGAGAATATTTTAAGCATAAAGCATTTTGAATGGGAGTTTAGGCAGATCAGAGGTCCAGAAAAAGATATTGTATCCTATAGGAAATGAGCACTCCGGCTCCTCCAATTCTTGAGGCGTTTTTAGACACTTTTCAGTCCACTCCAGCTGCCCTGGATTCACAACCTGTTGCCCTCAAAAGGCCATACTGATTTTATAAGATCCCTTATGATAAGTTCTTGTTTAAAAAAAAAAAAAAAAAAACACCTGTAGCAGACCCCTCTGCAATGTCTCTTTTGATAAACCTTCAAAACTCCTTCCTAATGCCAATACCTTCCCTTCTGATAAAGACAACAGGGCTATGAGCAGCTGAGGAAAAGACAGTAGTCTCTCCTTTGATAATCACATCGCCACAGTAGTCAGGAAATCCTATGTGGCACACCTCATCACAAAAGGTTTCTCATCCAGGAAAAAATAGGTCATTGTTCCCCTCTACTCGTCACTCATTAGACCCATTATAGAGTGCAATGCCCTTTTTGATATGTACCTCACAAGACATCTACAACAACTGGAAAGGCCACAGAAATACCTCACAAAGAGGATTACCGGCCTCAGAGATGCCCTATGCAGACCGTCTCAAAAAACTGCAGCTTTACTCCGTTGCATATCGCCTACTCAGAGGCGATCTCTGCCTAACACACAAAGCTATGTCAAACCCAGAGCTTTTAGACATGCTCCACTTAAAGAAATCCCAATCCCTATGAGCTACACGCTCTAGGGACCTAAACCTCATCACCACAATAAACAGAACATGCTGGAGGGATAGATTCCTGTCCCAGAGACTTCCCATACTCTGGAACAAACTACCTATCTATATCAAACAAAGCTCCTCATTAGCACTGTTCAAGAAAAATCTTGATGATTGGATGGGAGATGGGAAATTCACCCCGGGGATCACTTCTGTGGCTCTGCTCGACAGTGGCACAGGAAAATAATTTTCTTGGGTGGCGAAGGCCAGGGTACCTTTGGCTAGGCTTATATAGGCCCTAGGGCCAATAGCCTAGTACCTACCTACCTATGAACCTATGAATTCCTGTACCTTGACATTCATGGCTGTTAATTACCAAACCCAGATAACCAAGTATTTGATGCCTATCCTCGACACATCCTTACACAAGATAGTGGTGGATCCACAGGAACTGACCCTAAATGGCAAATGCTGCCCTTATTTAGTTTTGCTACCCAGATAGCCAGACACCGCATTAAGTGTAGGTATGATACTCTAAAGCCTTCATCCAGGGCAGCTGCCACTGACTCCGTCATTCACATATATGCATGGTTGTGCATTCAACCCTTACCTGATGACTTCAAAGTAAAAATTGTGGAATCTCCTTTAGATAAACTCTTGTTTGGCCTGCAAGCAACTAATGTTTTCAAAACCTTTCAGGAATGGGGAAAAACAATGAGGGATTTACAGACAGCTTCAGTTGACCATTGTACCCGGGTACCAGAAGAATTATTCGACCACACTTGCCACCTTTGTCAGAAGGGAATCCTAGTTCTAGTCAAACTCAGGAAGGCCCGCTAGAAGGAGATAGATCTGTCTGACTACCTACAGACTTTCTCCCTTCCCCTCAGCCCTGCCCCTCTCAAAAATGGTGAATCAGTCGATCACCATCTGGGAAAACATTACTGCTTACTGGCAAGACCCTTTCTATCATAGAAGGGGCTATGCCATGTCTTGGATGGCGATTCCACCATAAAATGGCATACCTCCCAACCAGATACATCTGATGATATTAGGATAGTTGTCAGTCATGCAGTAACCAGTGAAGCAGCTTTGCAGCCCCTGCAGTCTGTGGATTTTCAGCCGCAGGCCTCAGTTGAGACCATTTCAGAGTCCCCCAGGCCTTCGGCCTCCATTTTGCCTTCAGCTGGATCCGGAGCCGCTAAGCTGACTCTGGTGTCCACGGCCTCTGTTCTTCGTTCAGACTGCAAGCTCATACCGACGACCTCTACTGCAACTTCGGCAGTTGCCAGGCCTCCTGAGTCCTTCAGACTTGCAGGTAAATCTTCCAGTCGTAAGCCTGTGAAAAAGCAGGCTCCAGTTTCATCTCGTTCCCCTCAATCCCAAATAGTTAAAATGGCTAATGACCTTTTGACTCTTATTAGGGGTTCACAGCCTCCTCCTAAACGAAGTAGGGATGTTTCTCCTGAGGTTTTGTCTTTTTCTGGTTCTGATCCTTCTAGCATTTATGCTGACGAAGAGCAAGTTTCTCAGGCTTTTTCTCCTTTTGAGGATTCAGATGCAGAGGAGTCCATCCCTTCTACTTCTCCACCAGAGGATTTTTCTTTTGGTGATACTTTGAATACTCTCAGGGAGCATTTTAAATGGGAAAGTCAGGATTATCCCCAATCTAAGAAAAGGATTAGGGAGTTTTTGGATTTACCTCCGCATAAGCTTTTGGCTATTCCCCCAGTGTTGGAAGTGGTTGATGATGTTTTTCTGGAAAATTCCTTAACTCCAAATTTGGTTCTTCCTGCTCCCAGGAAACCTGATGGGTACTATAGAGTCCCTGGTTCTCATCTGTTTCTTTTCAGGAATACGTTGGCTGATCCAGAGGTTATTTCTCAAGGCCCTAAAGGAGTTAAGGGCACTGTTATCAAAAATCCTATTCCTTCTGACAGTGAATCTAGGAACCTAGATAGGTGGGGTAAAAAAGTTTATACCTCTGCCACTCTTGCTATTAGGTCTACTAATTGTCTTTTTCATATGCTGAAGTACCAGCAGCACACCTTGGAGGCTATTGAGTCTAGGATAGCAAGTGTGCCTCTTTTGACGGAGAGTAAGGATATGCAGGATTTGCTGAATTCTGCCAGTCTTGTCAATAAACATTCTTTTCATTTTGGTTTTGACATTCTAGAAGCCTCCTGCAGGGCTACAGCTACTGGATCTGTTATTAGAAGGCACGCTTGGCTCGGGGAACAGCCCCTTCCAGAGCCTGTCAAGGCTAAGCTTTTAGATGTAACTTTGCATGAGGACGGTCTTTTTGGCAGCAAAGCAGAGGAAGTGCTCAAGAAGATGCAGGTTAAGGCCAAGTCTATGAAAACTGTTAAGGATTTTCTGCAAGTTCAACCTCCTCGCTTTAGCAGGAATTACCCTTCTAAGAGTTGGACGTTTCCTGATACCAGCAGACAGAACTGCTCTAGGACTAGAGGTTACAAATCTTCTAGGGGGCAGGTGGCTACCCCTCAAAGGTCTAAGCGTTGGCAGGCTTCCACTTTCAAGTTGGGAAGTTCCAAGCCTGCATCTCAATCAAAACACTCTCGATTACTTTATCCAACTTCTGCTTGTTCTTGCCTGCCTGGAGAGTCCTTTAGGGAAGGTTGGCTCTTTTTAAAATGTCTGGACCACTATCACAGATGACAAATGGGTACTCAGAACTGTATCACTAGGGCACAAGTTTTCTTTCCACACCTTTCCAGTTCCCAAAGGATTCCCGGACGCTCCTCCAAACCAAAGGGCAGAAGTAGAAAAACAAATTTTGTGTCTTAATTCTTGGAACAATAGAGTCAGTTCCTGCTCAGCAGGTAGGCCAGGGTTTCTATACCAGACTTTTCCTAGTTCCAAAAAAAGAAGGCACCTGGCGTCCTGGCCTAGATCTATCCATTCTGAACTCTTTCTTGGTAATTCCAAAGTTCAAAGTGCTCACTCTGCATCAGTTGCTGCCAATGTTAGAAAAGGATTCCTGGCTGGTAACTTTGGATCTCAAAGAAGCTTATCTGCACATCCCTATCCGGGAAATGTAGGCAATACCTTTGTTTCAGGGTGGGCAAGCAACATTATCAATTCTCTGCGCTGCCCTTTGGCTTATCTGCTGCTACCAGAGATTTCTCAAAGTGCCTGGCTCCAGTCATTGCAGGCAGAAGAAAATTCAGATTTATCCATACTTTGACAACTAATTCAAGCAAATTCTCAGGAACAGCTGTTAAAGGATCTAGAACTTGTAAAGACACTTCTCTCTTCCGTGGGTTAGTCTCAACAAGGAAAAATCAAAAATGGTTCCATCCAAGGAGATAACATTCCTGGGAGTGAGTCTGAATACAGCCATCCAGATGATGCAACTCACCCAGGCGAAGCAGACAACTCTTTCAGTTTACTTCAAAGACTTGGCAAGCCTGTCCCATCTCCCTGCAAGGAAATACCTGCAAGCTCTGTGATCCATGGCCTCTTGCACTCTCATGATTCCATATGCAAGACTGCATATGAGGAAATTGCAATTGTACCTCAAGAACATTTGGTGTCAACACACACAAGATCTGGATATGATGATTCCTCTTTTTCCATGTCTGCAGACAGAGTTTCTATGGTGGGCAACAGCCTGTCTACAAAACAAAGGCATGCCTTTTCGCCCACCTCCTGCCACTCAAGTTCTTACCACAGATGCATCGGACTATGCCTGGGGAGCACACCTGGATGGGCAGATGCATACAGGGACGTTGGAATGCCCAGCAGATGCACCTGCACATAAATCTAAAGGAGTTGATAACAGTTCAGCAGGCTTTACTAGCCTTCAAGCATCTTCTTTCTCCAGGAACCCTGCTCGTCAGAACAGACAATACCACAGTTGTGTGGTACATCAACAAGCAGGGAGGGACTCATTCTTACCCCCTGTGCAGGCAGAGCATGAATCTTTGGTCCATAGCAGCATCCCTGGGCCTGCATCTCCTAGCTCACTTTCTTCCAGGAAGGCTCAATGTCTTGGCAAGCCAGTTGAGCAGACAAACCCTGGATCCTCACGAGTGGCAGCTGAACAGAACAGTCTTTCATCATTCAGCGGTGGGGCACACCTCAGGTGCATCTTTTCTCCTCCCCAGACAACCATCTTCTACCTCTTTTTTGCACCAGACAGCATCACAGCAGAGCCTGGAAAGTGGATGCTCTGTCCTTCCCTTGGACGCTGCTGTCAGTTTCCCAGAGTGTTATTGAAGATCAGGGACGAACGACCGAGGACTATTCTCATAGCTCCAGACTGGCCCAGACAGCATTGGTATCATCTGCTTCACAGTCTCTCCCAATTTCCTCCTTGTCATCTTCCCCTGAAGCCAGATCTTTTGGTTTAGGAAGGGGGAAGCATTCTATATCATCATCTTCAGTCTCTCCATTTGGCAGCATTGCTCATTTTATGACTCCTTTCTCTTCTTCCGTTTTCCAGCAGGTGGTTGACATGCTGAGGGAGGCCAGGAGGCCTAGCACTAGAAAGTCCTACACTGGCAAATGGGAAAGATTCTCTCACTGGATGCAGGCTAGAGGGGAATCTTCTCAGCCTACCCTTCCTCTGATCCTGGAATACCTGGCCGATTTGCTTCAGGGTGGGTCTTTCTTTTTCCTCTATCAAGATCCATACTTCAGCCATTTCTGCTCATTTTTCTTTTGACCAGCCCATTTTCTCTCGTCCCCTGATGATGTTTCTCAGAGGTGTTGACAACTTAAAACCTCCCAGAAGGGTACCTACTCCAGCCTGGGATTTTAATTTTGTTCTAGAGAAACTCACTCTTCCTCCTTTTGAGCCAGCTGACACTGTGAATTTAAAGTTTCTCTCTTGGAAGACTGCCTTCCTCTTAGCTATAACTTCAGCAAGGAGGGTTTCGGAGCTGCAAGTTTTGATGGCTGTAGAGCCTTTTCTTTTCCATGCAGATAGGGTCTCTGAGAACCATCCCCTCTTTTATGCCTAAGGTGGTTTCTAGCCTGACTCTTAATCAGTTCATACACCTTCCTACCTTCTTTCCTAATCTTCGAAATAAAGGTGAAAGGATCCTACATTCTCTTGATGTGCACAGACAGCTCAGGTTTTAACTGGACAGGACTAAAGACCTTTGGAAATCAGCACAGTTATTGGTCAGTTTTGCCCCTGGAGCCCAGGGTAAGGCTATTTCTAAGCAAACCATTTCTAAATGGATTGCACATTGCATTACTTTTTGTTATTCCTTTCATGGCAAGGTTCCTTGTCAAGGGGTTAGGACCCACTCAACTAGACAGCTTCCACTTCTGCAGTCTTTTTAAGGGGTGTCCCTACTAAAGACATTTTGGAGGCCTGCCACATGGTGGTCTTTTCATACTTTCACAAAGCATTATAATTTGCCTTTGTTTTCCAGAGCCAGGGCAGGGTTTGCCACTGCTGTTCTGCAGGGCATTATCTCCAATCCTTGATTCTGTTGGTTCTTCCTCCCTTTTCTGTGGGCTTTGGTAATCAACCCATTGGTTAGGACTGCAACAGTGAAACACTATGAATATAGTACAGTTGTGTACACTTACCACAAATGTAGATGTTCGAATGTATTCACTGTTGCAGTCCTGGTTTCCCTCCCTCCTTCCCCCTTGTTGGTCCTCTCCTATTCTCTTTTCCTAAGGTACAGGCTAAATTTGGTATTTGTCAAAATTACTTTTAGTTTAAGCCTTGTTTTTTGGGGGCTTCTGACTGTTATGGCAAGAAAGACTGAGGAAGCGACATCGGCTGCCTCATTTTGTATCGGACGTCCTGATGTCCTTTACAACTGACGACAGCCGATGGCATATTTACTTACCTTCGGTATTCTGACGGATCGAGGGCTACCTGGAGCCGGATAACCCATTGGTTAGGACTGCAACAGTGAATACACTTGAACATCTACAGTTATGGTAAGTGTACATAACTGTACTTTTTGCCTCTCAATCCCCCACTTATGTCTAGACCTGAAATTGAGCCATTCCCAAAAGCGGTTCTGCATCTTAGACCACCAAGGAAGCCCATAGCTGCTTCTTCATTCTGCATCAGTAAATCTTAAAAGTTACACTTTGCAAACTATTCTTCTGGCTCTCCCTTCAGCTAAGAGAATTTTAGAGCTTCAGGTACTCCTGGACATTCCCCCTTTTTATTCTTGACAAGGACAGGCTGACCTTGAGGGCTGACCCTTCGTTCATGTCTAAAGAAGTGAACAAGCTGTCTGTCAGGATATAAAGCTTTCAACTTTCTTGTGCAGTGGAGAGGAAAGGCTCCTATACTCTCTAGATTTTCACAGACTGTTAAGATTCTATCGGAGCAAAACCAAAGCCATTTGAAAGTCTGAACAGCTGTTTCTCTTTCATGGAATCAGAACCAGGTCAACCAATATGTAAGCAAAACATTGCAAGTTGGATTTCTAGGGTGATCTCCTTTTGTTACTCTCTGTATGGTAAATCCCCGCTGTCTTGCCTTTCAGCTTATTCCTTCAGATCAATGTCATCCTCTGGGGCCCTTTACAAAGTGGTGGGTACAAGGGCCATACTGGAAATGGCCTCCCAGTCTTCTGTACACACCTTCACTAAACACTACAGGATTGATGCCTTTTCAAGATCTAGCGCTGCCTTTGCTAGGTCAGTCCTTTCTTGCCTCCTGGGTAACTCTGCTGTATTTTAGCTAACCACCCTTATGTTCCCTTCATCTTTGGGAATTGCCCATTGGTTAAGAATACAGCAGCAGTAATTTTAGTAAGGACATGGTACATTTGTCTAAGAATTTACCATAACAGTAGATGTTTTGCAGATAACTGTTGTAGTATTCCCTCTCACCCTGCTTTCCCTCTATGGCTATTTCTACTAGTTCTCTTCTGTCCACCCTGTGTTCCTAGGCTGTAGACATAATCTTTAAACAAGGGTGATTCCTTACCACTTCATGCTTTGCATCTGATATCTGACCACTTTTTTCCTCTGGGGTCTTCATTCCCCTGGCTTGGTGATAGTCTGAGGAATTATGCTGGTATGTCCACCTACATACCCCCACCCTTGCAAGCTGATGTCACATGACAGACGTACAGTCCTGGGAAGGTAAAGCTTTGATAACTCAGCAGGACGTAAGTTGGTGATAATCCATTGGTTAAGAATATTGCAACAGTGATCAAAAGGACATCTACTGTCATGGTAAGTTCTTACCGTCTCTTTTTTTTTTCTCCCAAACAGGACAAGAAATAAAGAACAAAAAATGGGAGAAGGGAAAATGTGAATAAAGTGGCTAACTGGTGATAGCCACCCCCCAGCTCAGACGAACGTAGGAGCAGCTATGTCTGTCTAAAGATCCAACCGTTCCTCTCAGAACCCACACACACACACACACACACACACACACACACACACAAGGCCAGAATAGGAATCGGTCCGTTTTTTTTTTTTTTTTTTGCAGATTGTTGAGAAAAGTACTCTGTACAAATGTTTACTCCAAAATTTGAAAAAGGGTCCTTCCTTCATTTCCAAAGAAAATCGAACTTCAGGGCTTATTTCAAAGGAACAGCAGCATTTGATTCCCTTCTAGATAGATGGTGTTGTGGTACAAGATGCCATAGTGTGTACCGGAAAATGATTAGGGTTTTACTCTAAACAATTAGTAGTCCCGAGAAGATCTTGGAGACCCATTGTGGATCTTTCAACGTTAAAGTTCCTTGTGGTGCCAGAAGTTAAGATGCTCCACCACCCTAAGAATCATCTGCTCTTGATCCTCCTACAGGCTGTTATGGTGATCTTAGCTCTGAAGGATGCCTGCTTACATATCTGCAAAGTAATGAACAAATAATACAGAAGATTTGAGAGATGGGGCTTACACTACCAATTGAATTCCTTGCTTTCCAGTGTTTCGTGCCTGGCTCCAATCATAGCCTTTTTGCCAGACAAAGAGAGCCCACATGCACACTTTACTCAACAGTTGCCTTTTCCGGGCCACATCCAGGCTGAAGATAGAACCTTAAAGATCACCATAATTTATTTTCAGGATATGGGACTGTTCTTGAAACTCCATAAGTCTCATTTATAGTTTACAAGGAGTGTCACCATTAAGGGTGCCCTGTCAAAAAGCTTTCCTACCACCAGACAAAATTCTTGTTCCTCTCGCATAATACTTCACAAAGATTTCCAGGTGTAGCCAAAGCCCAGCCAGGGAGTTCTTCACTCCTGGATTGCATGGCTTTTTGCATTTTGTTGGTTCCCTTGGCAAGTTTATGCTTGCAAAACTGCACTGGTATGTCAGAAACAAGTGATGCCTACATACACATGCCCCCTAACTAATATTCCCCTTCTGCCTTATTACAACTGAATGATCACCTGTAGGTGCTTTTCCAGTTACATTCTGCTGATTTTTCTAGTCGTCAAATATTGCTTGTTCATATTTGCATTAATGTTTTTAAAACCATGCAGTATACAAAGTGTTGACATGCTTTGTCTTAGATTACACAGTAATAAACAAACTGTGTTGATATTTGATTTCTGTCTACTGCAGAGAAAGATATATTTGTTCATATATTTATTTACATTGTCATAAATTTCATGCTTTTCTAAATATTTTAACCAAGTAGCACAGGCAGAACTGCTCAGCTTCATATGAAAGTTTGCAACTGGATGAACAAAACAGTATGTGTGTAACTTGAGTGTTTGCTGAGCTATTGTAAGTTGTTTTCAAAATTTTACAGTAACTATGTTTACTGTGACATGAAGTCCAGTTTAAAACCTAGAACCTAAAGAATACTAGCACTGTAAAAATAGTATATGCTTAAGAGTTTGCCATTTGTGCTTCTTTAGTGATCCCTTTGGTTCCGGAGATCTAAACCTTTGAAATGTGAATACATAATTTGTGTGAAAAAGCTTAAGCTCCGGCCATTGGAAGTTACAGTGCAAACTTCCAGAGCTATATTGAAGGGAATGAATTATATTAAGAAGTAACTGGCTTAGTGGGTTGCCAGAATCCCAGACCTTCATTCACAGTGGAATCACCAGAGTTTGCTAGGGGACCCAAAGTGAGAGTCCTGAGAGTACATGGGATGTGGGACAAGAGTTCAGAGCAAAGCAGGTTAACACCAAGGAGAAGATTGCAGCTGTTGTGCCAGTAAATGCATTCAGGCACATTTTGCTACAGGGTCTGCTGCTGATCAAAACAGACATGAACACAGTGATATGGTGCACAGAAAAGTGGGTGAGGGGGAACCTTTCTTGTCTCTTGTCAAACAAGAAGTGCAAGTATGTTAGCTAGTACAGAAGGTGGGGGGATGACCCCTAGGGCCCAGTACATCTCAGCCTTAAACAGTCTACTAGGCAGCTTAAGCAGATTAGAAATTGACCACCAATGAATGGGCGCTAAAAAGGGAGACTTTATTGGATATTGTCCACTGGTTTGTGTACCAGAAATAGACCTTTTTTTCTTTTCCAGAAGGCAGACAACTGATCAGATATTGCACCAGGTACTGATGAGAATAGGCCTGGGCAACAGATGACCCCAGAGTGCTGCAAAAGATCTGGAAGGAGAAGCCAAAGATGATCCTTATTGCATCTTTTTGACCCAGGCAGCATTTGGTTATCCATGCGGAGACTGCCAAGGGAGAGTAATGGTTTATATTGTCTCACTGTATAGACCTCCTAACCACAGACAATTGGCCTGTCATCCTCCACCCAAGCCTGTGGACTCCTTTTTTTCCAGACATATGTTTTCTAAGGATGTGTTTCACATAAGAGAGACCCAAAAATGTAAAAATAGCATGTAAAGAATCTTGTTTAGTAAACTAGAAAATATTCTGCTGTTGGTGCTATGATGGAAAATAGGACACAGCATGAGCCAGGTTGTCCCTGGCCCTCACCTGTCTGTCAAACTTAATCAGATCACTATTATGCTGTGCCTGTAAGGGTACATGCATTAGTAATTTCCACATGTGCTGTTGGAGCTACCACTTTTCTTCCAGTTGCTAATGAAACCATTTCTAAAAGGGATTTTGCATCAGAGGCCCCAAGAAAAGAGTGGTTCACCTTTGGACTTAATTTTCATCCAGGAAAAACTAACCCTCTTCTCTTTGACCCATATTTTTTCTCCCCGGTCTAGAACCTATTCTGGAGAAAACGTCTCTTGTTAGCTTTTACATCAAGACGAATGTTGGAATTTAAAGTTCTCGTGTGTTAAGAACCCTTTTTTGTGTTCCATAAAGACAGAGTTATCTTGTGTATCATTTCTTTCCTCATTCCGGAAGCACTTACATTATAGTCATTGAAACAAACTGTTCATTTGACAGTATTTTGTCCTTTACTTCAGAGTAAGGGAAGAGAATTTTGTAATCTTTGGATGTTCACAGACAGTTGATATTTTACTTCGACAGGACATAGTGCAGAAAATCTGACCTGTCTTTTGCAGAAGAGAAAGTAGGAAAACCAGTCAACAGACAGTTTCTAAGTGGCTTGGCCATTTTATTGAATTCTGTTACCCCCAGTATGGAGAACAACCTCTTGGTGTGCTGAGAGTTCATTCCACTAGGACCACAGCTACCACAACAGCTTTCATTAGAAGGGTGACAACAAAGGCCATTATGAAAGCAGCTACTTGGTCTTCAATCCATACCTTTGTAGAATGCAACCATTCTGGCACCATTTCAAGTGTCAGGGAAGGTTTGTCACTTAAAGGTTCCGGTGTTTCTTTCTCCATTTATATGCCAACCACGTATGTCCAGAACCTTTGGGAATTCTCCCAAAAATTCAACAACAGCAAATACTATATATATATATATATATATATATATATATATATATATATATATATATATTTTCCATAATTGCAGATGTTAAGAACATTTTCAGTGTTGCCGGAATTCCAAAGTCTTGGTCTGGCGTTGGTTGCTGTCGCTTCTTCCCTGACGTCAGTGCGTCAGGGGTATAAGTAATGCATCTGATGCCATTTTCTTCAGTCTTTCTTGCCGCGCGGTGCCCGAAGCAGAAGCGGTTCGCAAGTGCCGCTCGGCCAACTCCTGAGATTTTCGAAGTTTAATTTCAGAACTGAAGTCTTCAATAAAGCTAAGTACCCCGTTGGGGAAACTTTTCTTGCCTCAGACCGATGTCAGAAAAAGTTAATAATTGTATTTCTTGTGGGAAGCAAATACCTCATAAGGATTTTCATTCTTACTGTATACCTTGCCTAGGCCCAGACCACGACGTCACTGGTTGTCGGTGCTGCAGAAACACCTTCGGTTTCTGAAGGCGTCTTCAGACCGACAACGCTCACCATAAAAATGCATCCAAAGCCTAAGACTCCTATTAAACCAAAAAGACTGCCCTTCAGGCTCCAGTTCAAGGCCACATGCCTAAGAAACAGATGTTTAAAATGGCTGAAGATTTGATCTCTTTAATCAGGGGTTCCCAACCCCCACCTGACAAAAGGCCTAGACAAGAGGAAGATTATGCTTCCTTTGAACAAGTGTCTAGTTCCTCAGGCTCCTCTGAGGACCAAGATTACTCCTTTTCCCCTTATGAAGATTCTGATGCTGAGGAATTCTATTCCCTCAGCTTCTCCTCCTGAAGACTACTCCTTTGGGGAAACTTTACACACTATGAGGGAACATTTTCACTGGGAAGGTCAGGACTATGACTCAAAGAAAAGGCTCAGAGAGTTTCTTTTACTTCCCCAGCACAGACCACTTGCCATCCCCACAGTTTTAGACATTGTGGATGATGGTTACTTAGAATCTAGTTTGAACCCAGATTCTCTGCCTCCTGCTCCAGCCAAACCAGACAGATACTATAGAGTGCCTGACTCCCACAAATTCCTTTATAAAAGCCCTGTTGCTGATCCAGAGACTATCTCCCAGGGTCCCAAAGGGGCTAAGGCTTCTATGGCAAAAAATCCTGTACCCTCTGAAATGGACTCCAGAGCACTTGACAGGTGGGGGGAAAAGGTTTACACCTCAGCCACTCTAGCTATGAGAGCACTAAATTGCCAATTTCACATGCTAAAATATCAGCAATTTCTAATGTCTCAATTAAGACAAAAAATGAGCACACTCCCTCAACAGTCTGAATTGAAAGAAATGCAGGATCTGTTGCATGCAACTGAACAGGTGGGCAAACATACTTTACAATGTGGGTTTGATTCCTTAGAGGCTTCCTGCAGAGCAGCTGTCACTGGGTCTGTTATACGTAGGCATGCTTGGTTAAAGGAACAAGCTCTGCCTGATCATGTTAAAGCAAAGCTTCTAGATGCTCCCTTACAGCAGGATGTTCTATTTGGAGTTAAAGCAGAAGTCGTCTTAAAGAAAATGGAGGACAAGGCAAAATCTATGTAGACAGTCAAAGAATTTCTACAAGTACAGCTCCCTCGCTTCAGCAGAAATTGGCCAACAAAAAATTGGTCCTTTCCAGCTACTGACCGACCACAGAGGGGTAAATACAGATGTCCAAGAGGCAGAGGACAACCACAAGCCCAATACAAACCTCGACAATGGGGCACTGCAACACAGAAGGGAGGAGAAGACAGGCCCCAAACTGCTAGAAGGCAAACTCAATGACTTACACCTCATCTGGCCAAGCAACACTCTCTTGGCAGCTCCCTTGGGAGGAAAACTCGCACTTTTTACAGACAACTGGCACATTGTCACAAAGGACAAATGGGTCTTAGACATAATTTCACGAGGATACAGAATCCATTTCCACACCTTGCCAGTGAAAAGAGGAATGCCAAACCTGCCACAAAATCAATGGGCAGAGGCACAAAAACAAATTACAGCTCTCATGGACATGAGAGCCATTCAACCGGTACCTGCACGGGAGCAAGGCCAAGGATTTTACTCAAGACTCTTCCTAGTCCCCAGAAAGGACAATGCCTGGAGACCAATTCTGGACCTTTCAATTCTAAACACCTTCTTACAAGTACCCAAATTCAAGATGCTAACACTACAGCAGCTTCTTCCCATGCTGGGCAAGAAAGCATGGCTAGTAACGTTGGACCTCAAGGAGGCATACCTGCATGTCCCTATCAGACAAAGTTGCAGAAGATACCTCTGTTTCATTGCAGGTTCAACCCATTACCAATTCTCTGCACTGCCCTTTGGCTTATCTACTGCACCCAGGGTCTTCACAAAATGCCTGGCACCAGTAATTGCATACTGCAGACTAAGAGGAATTCAAATATACCCATACCTGGACAACTGCCTCATCCAAGCAGAAAGCAAGGACATCCTCTTAAAACATCTGGCTTTTGTAAAACATCTTCTAAGTTGCCTGGGGTACACAGTAAACGAAAAGAAATCAAATCTAGTACCCTCCCAAAATATGACATTCCTGGGTGCCAGCTTGAATACAACGGCCCAGAAGGCTTATCTCACGCCAGACAAACAACTACAACTGACTCAATATTTCAAAACCATGGCAACAAAGACCCAACTCCCTGCAAGAAAAATTCTGCAGGCATTGGGCTTCATGGCATCTTGCATCCTACTAATACCATTTGCAAAGCTGCATATGAGGAAATTACAGTGGTACCTAAAAAGCGTATGGTCTCAACACAGCCACAGCTTGGACACAATAATGTCTCTCATTCCCTGCCTACAACAGGAGTTTCTATGGTGGTCACAGGCATGTCACCTCAACAAGGGTTAGCCTTTTATCTTGCCCCCAGCCAGGCAAACTATGACAACAGATGCATCGGACTACGCCTGGGGGGCACACATGGCAGGACAGTGCGTTCAAGGCATATGGACTACAGATCAAAGGAATCTGCACATCAATTAAAAAGAGATGCTAGCTGTACAGAATGCTCTGACAGCCTTCAAACACCTCTTACATCCAGGACAACTTACAATAAGGACGGACAACACCACAGTAATGTGGTACGTAAACAAACAAGGGGGCACACACTCCTACCCTCTATGCAGGCAAACAATGACCTTGTGGAACACAGCACTGACTTACCAAGTTCAGTTACAAGCTCAATTCCTGCCAGGAAAAAAGAATACATTGGCAGACGACCTCAGCAGAAACATCATGGATCCCCACGAATGGAAACTGGATCCGCAAGTATTTACAATGATAACTCAAAAATGGGGCCTTCCAGACATAGACCTATTTGCCAGCCCCCAGAACTATCGGCTAACAAAATTTTGTACAAGGACACTTCACCATCAAGCTTGGAAAGTGGACGCACTCTCATTCAGTTGGAAAAACCTGACAGTATATGCCTTCCCTCCATTGCCTCTCCTCACAAAGGTGCTTCTGAAAGTCAGAAAGGAGAGACCACGACTGATGCTCATAGCCCCAGACTGTGGCCACGCCAGCACTGGTACCCACTATTAAGGAACATGGCCCAGGGGCCACCTTGGATTTTACCACAAATTGCCCATTTGCTCACACAACAAAACAATCTGATTCTACACAGTCAGCTCAAAACCTTAAATCTGGCTGCATGGCAAATCACCTAACCATCCAGCCAGCTCCTCTTTCCCAAGCAGTTACAGATGTTATTCTGGAAGCTAGGAGGCCCAGCACCAGAAAGGCCTACTCGGACAAATGGAAAAGGTTTTGCGCCTGGAACCAAGCTAAAGGCCAAAATACGCTTCAACCTCGCATGCCTCAAATTCTACAGTATTTAACGGAGATGTTGCATAAAGGACTTTTTTTTCATCCATTTAAAATCCACGCATCAGCTATTTCAGCTCATTACAACACGGATCCACCTTTTATTTTCACATCCACTACTAAGGCAGTTCCTCAGAGGGGCAAAAAACATTAGGCCCCCCCAGGAGAGCACCTACACCAACATTTGACCTCAATTTTGTTCTGGAAAACTTACGCTGCCTCCCTTTGAACCAGCTTTCTCTGCAGATCTACAGTTTATATCATGGAAGACTGCTCTGCTGCTACATTAACTTCAGCCAGAAGAGTCTCAGAACTGCAGGCACTAATGGCAGTGGAACCTTTCCTCATTTTCCATCAAGACAGAGTCTTTCTATGAACTAATCCTTCCTTCATGCCTAAGGAGGTTTCCAGTGTGGCTTTAAATCAAACTATTCACTTACCCACCTTCTTCCCAAATCCACAGAACAAAGGAGAAAGACTCCTGTATTCCTTGGACATTCACAGACCACTTCGTTACTACCTAGATAAAACTAAGGTTTTCAGAAAATCTGACCAGCTCTTTGTATCCTATGCTACAGCTTCACAAGGGAAGGCTATATCAAAACAAACCATATCCAAATGGATAGGACATTGCATTCGTTTTTGCTACACCCATCATGGAAAACCAGTTCCTGCTACCATTAGGCCCCATTATACCAAGGCAACAGCTACATCTACAGCCTTCTCAGGGGGGTTCCAACCAAGGAGATTTTGGAAGCTGCAACTTGGAGTTCTGTACACACCTTTACCAAACACTATCACTTACCACTTTACTCTAAGACTAGGGCTGGCTTCGCCACTGCAGTTCTGCAGGGCCTTCTAGCCTCCTCTAACCCTCTATGATTCCACCACCCATCCTTAGCTTTGGGATTCTATCCAAGTGTGATGACTGCAGCAGGGTAACACGATGAACATAGTACAGTTTTGTACCTACCATAAATGTAGATGTTCGAGTGTTCACCCTGCTGCAGTCCAGGTTACCCTCCCTCCTTCCCCTCTGATCCAACTGGCTAAATCTCTGCAATACCTTCCTGATGTATTTGCTTATAGCTGGAGGGATTGTGTGTTTGTGCTAATATTTCTTAAAATTGGTACTAATTACTGACCTCCTTTTTGGGGGCACCTGACATCTGGGGCAAGAAAAACTGAAGAAAATGGCGTTGTATGCATTACTTATACCCCTGACGCACTGATGTCAGGGAAGAAGCGACAGCAACCGATGCTGGACCAAGACTTTGGAATTCCGGCCGACTGCGGGACCGCCTGACGGCAGGATAACCCAAGTGTGATGACTGCAGCAGGGTGAACACTCGAACATCTACATTTATGGTAGGTACAAAACTGTACTTTTCTCTCCCTCTATCTCCTCTTGTTTTTCTGTTTTCATTTCTGGGTTGGGCAGGGTACTCTGGTCACTCTCCCTTCCCTTCCTTTTATAGATCAGATTTATCCACGTATCCACCACCCCAAACATAAGTTGTCCCTACAGAAGGCATGAGGAGCCTCTGCTCATTCTGTCCCATCTGGAATGGTGGAATGGGTCATGCTGTTGTCACCAGAAGCTTTTCTGAAACCTACCTGGGGTAAGAAAGGCCCACATATGATGCTAGCTAACATCTCTGTATGCTGGCGATGCTTTGCTATCGGTAAGGGAAGAAATCTACCAAGCCAGGAGTGGACTTCTTTAGAAAGAAGTCCCAAGGCTCAATACTGCATTTTGAATATATACAGGAACATCTACAATTGTGTAAGTACTTACACAACTGTACTTTACCTTGCTTTTGATATCTGTTTAACTTTGGTTCTGTAGTCAAGGTCATTGCTATAAAAAAGTTGGTCTTCCCCCTTACCTGCCAAAAATAAACAGAAATAAAACTGGAGCCTCATATTTTTAAAATATTACACAAATGACCACCTATTGCAGTTACAGGTACCCATGTAAACAAGGAAAACCCTAGGTTTCCTCTTTCTAAATTTTGCTAAGCAGGAGTCCCAGTCCAGAGTCCACAGGCTTGAGACCGTTAAAACTATTTTTCTTCCATCATTGAACTTAAATTTAAATTAAACTTAAAGGTAAATGAAGTGCATACTCATTTTTTGTTATTTTTACAGTCTTCAAAATATATTTGCATTCTGAAACGTTGTGTATTTTTTATGATGCATAAATATACCATACTTTGTTTAATTTCACATTATATTAACTAAACATTTTTTTTTGTTTTTCTATATTTTGGATCTGAGGTGCAAGATGTTTATCATTAGAATAGCTAAATGGATCATATCCTGCCAAAGATATGATGATCGTCCAGCATCCAAAGCTTTAGAGCAACTTCCATTTGCCCTAACCATTCAAAGGCTGAAAGAGAGGCATAAGATCAGTGGTTAGGGCAGCAAACCTTCAAAGCTTTTATGCTGTCATCTCTTCTGCAGGCTTCAAGTGGTCAGTGGTCCACTATTGCTTCACTAAGGCTGGGCAGATATGCACCCTTTTGGGGAAAACCTTCCACTTTACCATTTTTTGAGAAAAAAAATACTTTTTTGAAGAAAAAAATATTTAAGCTTGAAAATGTGTTAGTGGTTGTCAATAAAATGTTTGTCAGAAAGTTGATTTTTTTGTTAAGGTAACTGCTCATGGAGTGGAGACTGTTTTAAAATTACTTTTGTGTAAATGCTTTACATTTTGTGTGTAATTGTTTAATAAGGGATTTGAATTTGTGCTTTTGGGAGGCTGTGACTGAATGTTTTACCTTTAAAACTGATTTTTTTTCTATCCGGGGGTTCACAGACCCTTTTGGGCTCCACTACCTGCTTATCAGGCCCTCTTTTTCAGTTAACCATAGGGCAGGCTTCTGGCTCTTCATTTTTTCTCTTATCTACCCACTCCACAAGAGGAGAAATTGGATTCTGATGAAAGTGTTTCTTCAGATTTCCCTCGCAAAGAATTTTTTTCTGAAAATTAAATTGTTTCACTAAGAAAAGTATGAAATTCCAGCATCTCAACAAAAGTATTATGATTTGTTGCCGCTAGGTTTCCCTCAACCTGAAGTTGTTTCTTCATTTTACCGGCTTTTGAGGATGTGCTTTTTGACGTTTTGCAGTAGGCCCAACAGTCAGCCTCCTGCCGCTAAAAATTCTGATGCATTGTATAAGGTTCTCCAAACTCACCAAGTATGTTTTCCTACTCCAAAATAGGATTCTGTATTTAGTTCCTTGGCAAAATTGTCTGTGGCCAAACATATTGTGTATGCTAACCCTATTCCCTCTGACAAAGATGAGATTTAGGAAGAGGGTATACTCATCTTCTACTTCAGCCTTCAGAATTCTAAATTGACAGGCTTGTATGTCTAAATTCCTGCTTGCTTCTTTGGGGAAAATAAGAGAAAGTTGACTGCTAGCCTTCCCTCTTCACTGGTTAAGGCTTCTCTGAATTTTTTAATTGTTTTTGTTTCTCAGGTGACCATAAACTCTTTGAAGTGTGCTTATGAATCAGCTGATATTGTATCCAGAGCAGTTATTACTGCTTCAACAATTAGGTTTGCTTGGTTATGTGCTGATAATTTATCAGAGTTATGTGCTCATAATTTACCAAACGTTATTAAAGCAGCTATATTTAATGCTGCGCTGGATACAATTGTTTTGTTTGCAGCCTGTTCTGCTGAGGCGCTTAAAACGTGAAGAAAGAGGGAAACTGACTCGGATTTTTCAGTGTCTTGCCAAAGTTTAACAATTTTTCTTACTATCCATGATTCTTTTATGGGAAACAAAGTAAACGGTCTTTGCAAAGTTTAAGGCAAGCAGAACTTCAGAAAGCAATGGTTCAAAAAAGAAAGTGGGCCTGAAGGTTAGACTGACTATGTGCACCTTCAGTTTTTCCCTTCCCTCTGTGGCAGCCCAGTAAATCTTTCGTAAGTCTTGGTCTTCATTTACCTCAGTAGCATCTGAGAATCTCAGACAAGAGGATCTTGAGAATCATTCAGAAATTATACATTTGACATTGGAGTCTCATTCTGTTTTTAGGGGATTCCCCGTTATCTGCCAAACCAGACTTCCTGGTTTCCTCTAGTCATGGAACATGTGGCATCTTACGGAGTCAGAAAATCATTCCCTCAGAATATATACAGGAAAATGATTAATGTTTCTAGTGCCAAGGAAAGAATCAGGTACTTGGAGACCAGGTCTAGGTTTCTATTTTCTGAATCTTCTCATCAGAGTTTAAGATACTTTTCCTTCAGTCTGCTTCCCTTCATTCCACATATTAGTTTCTTGGTAACTTTAGATGTAAAAAATGCCTGTCATCACATTCCAGTTCTCAAAGATTTCATATTTTTTTAAAAATATTTTCTATCTCTAGATTACATTTTCTGTTTTCTGTTCTCTGTTTTGCTGTTTGAGCTACCAGTAACTCCAAGAGTGTTCATGGAGGGTCTGGCTCCAGTTATAGCCCACTGCATGTAGCATGGCATTCACATTTTTCCATATTTAGAAAACTTTTTTATTTTGCAAACTCTTTCAAAATGTCAGGAATCTTTGTCCTGGGTAAAGAATGTAAAGCATTTCCTTCTCAGTGTAGGATTCCAGCTGAACTTGCAGAAATATATCTTTTCCGGCTTCTACTCATTCTGTAACCTCAGATGCCTCAGTCTTTGCTTGGGGGGGGGGTGAAGGTTCAGGCCCTGTGGATTAAGCAGGATAGACTGAAATACATGAAAAAAGTGACAACAGTTTTAAATGTTGTCAAATCCTTAAGCTATTGTTGGATTCAGAGTCATCAACTCGTAATCGGACATCACTACAAAAACGGGGTTTACCAGATCATACCCCCTTTGCAAACTAGCTTACATAGCCAGGGATCAAGCAAACTTGGCTTAGTGTTTCTCTTCTGGCTTCCTACATTCTGTATTAGCATAACATTGTTGTAGGCAAGCTGAGTGGGACCAATACAGACGCTTACAAATGGAAACTGAACCTGGGGTCTTTCAGGAATTGACCCAACTGTGAGGAACCCCTTAAATACAGTGGATATAAAGTGTACATACCCCTGTTAAAATGCCAGGTTTTTGTGATCTAAAAAACAATGAGAGCAAAATAAATAATTTCAAAACTTTTCTCACCTTTAATGTGACCTATAAACCTGTACAATTCAATTGAAAAACAAACCAATCTGTTAGGGGAAAAAATATAAAAAATAAAGAGTACAATAAGTTGGTTGCATATGTGTGCACACCCTTAAACTAATACTTTGTTGAAGCACATTTTGATTTAATTACAACATGCAGTCTTTTTGGGTAGGAGTCTATCAGCATGGCACATCTTGACTTGACAGTATTTGCCCACTCTTCCTTGCAGAAGCACTCCAAATCTGTCAGATTGCGAGGGGATCTCTTGTGCACAGCCCTCTTCAGGTCACCCCATAAATTTGCTATTGAATTTAGGTCTGTGCTCTGGATTGGCCATTCCAAAACTTTAATTTTCTTCTGGTGAAATCATTTTTTGTTGGCTTGGATGTATACTTGGGGTCATTGTCGTGTTGAAAGGTGAAATTCCTCCATATTTAGCTTTATAGCATACACCTGAAGGTTTTGGGCCAGAAGTTACTGGTATTTGGAATTGTTCATAATTCCATCCACCTTGACTAAAGCCCCAGTTCTAGCTGAAGAAGAGCAACCCCAAAGCATGATACTGCCACCACCATGCTTCATTGTGGGGATGGTGTTCTTTTGGTGATGCGAAGTATTGTTTTTGCGCCAAATGTACCATTTAGAATTGTGGCCAAAAAGTTCATCCTTGGTCTCCTCAGACCATAACACATTTTCCCACATGTTTTTGAGAGACTTGTATTGTTTTGCAAATTTTAGCCAGGACTGAATGCTTTTCTATGTAAGAAAAGGCTTCCTTCTTGCAACCCTACCCCATAGCCCATACTTATGAAGAATACAGGAGATTGTTGTCACATGTAGTACCCAACCAATATTTGCCAGAGATTGTTGTCACATGTAGTACACAACCAGTATTTGCCAGAAATTCCTGCAGCTCCTTCAGTGTTGCTGTAGGTCTCTTGGCAGCCTCCCTGACCAGTTTTCATCTTGTCTTTTCATCATTTTTGGAGGGACATCCAGTTCTTTGCAATGTCACTGTTGTCCCATATTTTCTCCAGTTTTTGATGACTGTCTTATTGGTATATCCAATGCTGTGGAAATTTTTTTGTACTCTTCTCTTGACTGATACCTTTCAACAATGAGATCCCTTTGAGGCTTTGTAAGTTCTCTGTGAACCATGGCTTTTGCTGTAGCAGGCAACTGAGTGTTAGGAAAATCTAACTAGGGCAGCTGAACTTTTATTTGGGGTTAATCAGTTTCTAATTGATGGCAGGTGTGTAAACAAGAAGACTGAATGCTGTAATTAAATCAGAAGGTGCTTCAACAAGGTATTAGTTTAAGGGTGTGCACACTTATGCAACCAGCTTATTGTATGTTTATTTTTTTTTTATATTTTTTTCCCTTAACAGATTTGTTTGTTTTTCATTTGAATTGTACAGGTTATAGTTCACATTAGAAGTGGGAAAGTTTTAAAATGATTTATTGTGGTCTCATTTTTTTATATCACAATATCCTGGCATTTTAACAGGGGTGTGTATACCTTTTTATGTCCACTGTAGATCTGTTTACCTCCATTCACAAGAGACTGTTAAAGACATTCTACTCCAGAATTTCTTTTTCATTATCGTGGAAGATAATGTTCCTGAATGCCTTCAGAAGGATTCCCTAGAAATAATTGTGGTGTCTATCTTTTGGATGTTCTTCATGTTTCACTGTTGCAGTCATCACATTTGAGTTATCCCTGCCAGGGTAGCCCTCGGCCGGCTCAAATACCAGAGACTTAGTATTTCTGCATTGGTTGCTGTCGCTTGAGGACTGACATCAGGTCGTCAGTAGTATAAAGTAAGACAGCTGACGCCATTACATCAGTCCTTCTTGCTGTGGAGCCCGAAGCAGAGGCAGTTCACACGAGTGCCAGTTGGCCGCTACCTGAGTTTTCGTGTACCAAATTGAAGTTGAAGTCTTCTAAAGCCAAGTACCCCGTTGGGGATCCTTTTTTCTTGCACTAACCGATGTCAAAAGCTGCTCAAGCACCTGACTTTTGTAAAGAGACTTCTAACCTCCCTAGGATACACAGTCAATGAAAAGAAATCAAAACAGGTGCCCACCAAAAGGATAATCTTCCTTGGAGCAAGTATGGACACAGCATCTCAGATAGTATACCTTACACCAGAGAAACAAGTTTTCCTGACAGACTACTTCTGTCAGCTAGCCACCAGGCCCCAGCTATCTGCTAGGAAGATCCTGCAAGCTCTGGGGTTCATGGCATCTTGCATACTAGTCATTCCATATGCCAGACTGCATATGAGGAAACTTCAGTGGTACCTAAAGAGCCTTTGGTGTCAACACTGTCAAGACCTGGAAACTCTTCTACCTTATAATTCCTTGCCTCCGAAAGGATTTTCTTTGGTGGGCAACAGCATGCTTCCACAACAAGGGACTGCCTTTCTCTCCACCCCTCGCCGCCCAGACCCTCATGACAGACACATCAGACTACGCTTGGGGTGCACACCTGGACGGCAGGTGCATACAGTGCCAATGGAGCCCGCAGTAAATCTCTTTGCACATCAGTCAAAAATAGATGTCTGTACAGCACGCCTTTATAGCTTTCAAACCCCTTTTCTCTCCAGGAGTTCTCCTGATCGAAACAGACAACACCACTGTGATGTGGTACATCAACAAGCAGGGAGGGACTCACTGTTACCCTCTATGCAGGCTGGCCATGACCCTTTGGCACACAGCCTCTTCCATGCAACTACACCTGTTAGCACAATTCCTACCAGGCTCTCTGAACTCTCTGGCAGACCACTTAAGCAGAAATCTTCTGGACCCACATGAGTGGCAACTCAACAGAAGTACATTAACCCTAATAACTCAGAAATGGAGAACCCTGAAGGTCGTTTGCTGAGCTGATGGTTGGTGTGGGAGGCAAATTCTGCACCAGGCAGCTTCACTGCATGGCTTGGAAAGTGAATGGCCTGTCCTTCCCCTGGGTCAGTCTATCGGTCTATGCATTTCCTTCCCGACCTTTCCTCCTCAGGCTACTGCTCAAAATAAGGGAGGAAAAACCAAGGACCATTCTTATAGCTTTAGACTGGCCCCAACAACACTGGTACCCCTTGCTGTGCAGCCTGTCCCCGCTGCCTCCATGGCATCTTCCTTAGATTCCAAACCTCCTGACCCAGAGGGAAGGGGAATTCATGCAGCCCCAATTGCAGATACTCAGTTTGGCAGCTTGGCTTATTCCCTAACCCGAACCAATCTGCCATTCTCAGTAAACTGGTTCTGGACGTCATCCATGAGGAAAGACGTCCTAGCACCAGAAAGTCTTATGCAGATGGAAAAGGTTCTGCACCTGGATCCAGGCTAAGGGAGCCAATACGGCACAGCCCTCCATCCCTCTCATCCTGAATTACTTAGCTGAACTACTACGCAGTGGTCTGTCTTTCTGCTCCATAAAAATTCATGCATCTGCTATTTCTGCTCATTTTCCCATTGAGTAACCCCGGTTTTCTCACACCCTTTGCTGAAACAGTTCCTCAGAGGGGCTAGCATCTTGAGGCCACACAGAAGGGCACCAACACCCGCTTGGGACCTTAACTTTGGCTTGGAAAAACTCACCCTGCCCCTTTCAAACCAGCTGCTTCTGCAGAGGTAAAAATCTTCTCCTGGAAGACAGCGTTCCTTCTGGCCATCATTTCAGCCAGAAGAGTCTCTGAGCTGGAAGCAGTCATGGCTGTGGAACCCTTCGTAATCTTCCATGCAGACAGGGTATCCCTCAGAACTAACCCATCCTTCATGCCCAAGGTGGTGTCCAGTGTGGCTCTCAACCAATCCATTCATTTGCCCACCTTTTTTCCTATTCCCTCAGAACAAGGGGAGGATTCTTCGCTCCTCTAGATGTGCACAGGCAGCTCAGATTATATCTAGACAGGATTAAATCCTTCAGAAAGTTTGATCAATTGCTGGCTAGCTTTGCCACAGGAGCAGAAGGCAAAGCCATCTCTAAGCAAATCATTTCCAAATGGATAGCACACTGCATCCATTTCTGCTACAAACAGCATGGAAAGCCTCCCCCCAAGGGGGTCAGGACACACTCCACCAGAGCAGCTTCCACCTCTGCAGCTTTCCGAGTCCCCACCAGGGACATCCTGGAGGCTGCCACCTCGACATCTGTTCACACTTTTGCCAAGCATTACCACCTGCCTCTCTTCTCCAAATCCAGGGCAGGGTTTGCTTCTGCAGTCTTGCAGGACATCCTAGTCGGCCCCTAGTTTCCTTGACTGCCTCCATCCATTTCCTCAGCTTTGGGAATCAACCCAAATGTGATGGCTGTAACAGTGAAACACGAAGAACATAGTACAGTTGTGTGCACTTGCCATAAAATGTAGATGCTAGAGTGTATTCACTGTTGCAGTCCTGGTTTCCCTCCCTCCATCCCCCTTTCTTCTCTTTCTCCTATCACCTTTCTTCCTTGTTGTTCTCCTTTCCTTACAAGGGACATATTGGTATTTATTTTCCACTGGTGGGGTTCTTCCACCAGAACCTGGCCTCCTACTTTGAGGGCTCCTGACAGGTTAGGGCAAGAAAAACTGATGTAATGGAGTCTGCTGCCGTACTTTATACTACTGACAACCTGACGTCGGTCCTCAAGCGATGGCAACCGATGCAGAAATACTAAGTCTCTGGTATTCGGACCGGCCGAGGGCTACCTTGGCAGGGATAAATGTGATGACTGCAACAGTGAATACACTTGAACATCTACATTTATTGTAAGTGTACACAACTGTACTTTCTCCCTTCTTATCAGATTGGTAAAGGATAGTTACCACAGGCTGCCTCACAGGATGGATTTGCTCACACAAGACTCTGTTGCTTTCTACACCCTGGTCTAGAACATCTTTAGTTGACTGCCTTGGATGTTTAACACCATTTAAACACCTGTTTTCTTAGGACATGCAGCTGGTGTTAATGAAGTCTGAGAAACATGCTACTACAAAATTCTACGTGGACTAGGGGAACATTTTTCTAGTTGGCATTAAAGTAAGAACGGAGACACTTTTAAGTCTTGGATGTCTCTGATTCTTCAGTGTTGTAAGAGTTATTATCCTCTGGCCTTTATTACTCTTCTACCAATGTTCACATTTTGGAAATCTCTGCTTATCTGCCCATAGATTGACTTCTGTCTGGGTAAAAAGGAGGATGCAAACCATTTCTGAAAGGCGTTCTACATATCCATCCAGCTAGAAAATGGGAAGCTCCTCCTCTATCTCAATTTTGTTCTAGAAAAAGTTGAACTTTTTCTGTTTGAATTAGCTCACCAGGTGGATTTGAAATTCTTAGCTTTTAAAACAGTGTTAGTCATTGGTCAGACTTCTACAAGAAGAAATCTTGAGTTACAAACTGTTATGGTGAGTCAACCATATCAGCTTTTCCATAAAGATAGTGTCTTTGAGAAAAAAGTACATCTTTTATGCCTGAAGTAGTCTGAGTTTACTTTCAGTCAAGCAGTTTCATCTCCCTGTCTTTTTTTTCCCCCCAGATATAGGCAGCTCAGATACCTTCTTGACATGGCTAAGCCTTCAGGAGCTCTGATTAACTGTTTATTTTGTACGGAGGTAAGAAAGTGTCAAAACATCAATTTCCAGTTAGTTGTCTCTTGCTGTTGCTTTTTGCTACTCACTGTAACAAGCCACTTCAGGCAAGGACAGGGCCTGATGTTCTTCGTGTTTCACTGTTGCAGTCATCACATTTGGGTTATCTACCTGCAGGTAGCCCTCAGCCAGCCTGAATACCAGAGTCTTGGATTACTGTGTTGGATGCGGTCTTCTTCCATGACGTCAGGAGTATAAAACATGCAGCCAACGCCATTACATCAGTCTTTCTTGCCGTGTGGTGCCCAAAGCAGAAGCAGTTTGCAAGTCCCGGTTGGCCGACTCCTGAAATTTTCGTTTTCGAGTTTCAGAACTGAAAGTCTTCAAAAAAAGATAAGTACCCCGTTGCAGATCTTTTTTCTTGCTCCAACCGATGTCAGTAAAAGTTAACAATTGTCTTACCTGTGGAAAGCAAATACCTCATAAACATTTTCATTCGTACTGCATTCCCTGCTTAGGCCCAGACCACGACGTCCCTCGCTGTCTGTTTTGTGCCTTGTTCAACCCCCAAACTATTCGTCAGGCTATCTTTGCAGCAAATTATTTTGTTACTCTGTATCAGTACTCTGAAATGGCTTTATTAAGTCATCTGACTACCAATCTTCTGAAAAAACATAAAGGTAAAGACAGAGACCGACTGCATAGGTCCAAAACTGCCAATGATGCTTCTGTTAAGCTAGTCGCCAGTCCGCTGGTACTCAGTGAGGTGTGTTCGCAGCCCCTGATACCCGCTACTTCAGATTCGCAGGCCTCTACTTAGACTCATTCAGAGTCCGGTATGCCACAAGATGCTGCTTCGACTATGGAACCTGCGGATGTCTCTACCTTGGATGGGTCCGGAGCCGCTGTGCAGTCATCTGCTTCTGAGGGTGTATTCAGGACTGCATTTTAAACTGACACCATCTTCTTCTTCCAGGCCTAAAACTCGCACCATGCCTAGAAAACCAATGTCCAAACTGCATGCTCAGGCCCATATGCCTAAAAAACAAATGCTTAGAATGGCTGAAGACCTTATTACCTTAATTAGGGGAAGCCAGCCTTCCCCCTCTAAGAGACCTAGAACTGATTTTCCTTCTGATTCTTCTGATCAAGAATCTGATATTTCTGTTCCTTCTGATTACCAGGATTTGCCCTGATCTACCTATGAGGAGTCTGATGCAGAGGATTCCATTCCCTCCCCTCTGCTTCCCCTCCAGAAGACTTTTGTTTTGGTGAAACCTTGCACACTTAGGGAGCATTTCCGCTGAGAAAGCCAGGATTACTCTTGACTCCAAAAAGAGGCTTAGGGAATTCTTACTCCTTCCTCAACACAGGCCTTTAGCTATCCCTCCTGTTCTGAACATTGTAGATGATGCTTTCTTGGAATCTAGCCTTTCTCCAGGCACTTTACCTCCTGCTCCCAAAATTACAGAGTACCTGACTCTCACAAGTTCCTCTTCAAGAATCCTACTGCAGATCCAGAGACCATTTCCTAAGGACCAAAAGGCATTAAGGCTACTGCTGCCAAAAATCCTACTCCTGATAGAGATTCTAGAGCCTTAGACAGATTGGGTAAGAAGGTATACACTTCTGCTACTTTGGCCATTAGGGCTTTAAATTGCCAGTTTTATATGTTAAAGTACCAGCAGCATATTATGGGACTACTTAAATAGAAAATTATGTTGATTCCTGACTGTGCTGAACACAAAGAATTACAGGATTTAATGCATTCTGCAGAACAAGTTAGTAAACGTACTTTGCAATGTGGTTTTGACTCTGTTTAGAAGCATCTTGCAGGGCTGCTGTCACTGGGTCTCTACCTAGAAGGCATGCTTGGCTTAAGGAGCAAAACTTGTCAGATCATGTTAAAGCTAAATTACTGGATGCTCCCTTAAACCAAGACCGCCTGTTTGGCAACAGAGCAGAAGTAGTCCTCAAAAGAATGGAGGAAAAAGCTAAATCTGTGCAAACTGTTAAAGATTTCCTAAAAGTGCAGCCACCCAGATTTAGTAGGCATTGGCCTTTTCCAGTCTCTTCCAGGCCCTCTCAGTCCAAACCCAGGAACAGCAGACCACCTAGGTTACAGTCTCAGACTGCGCACAGGCCTAAGCAGTGGGGGGCTCCCACTTCCAAAGCATGGAGCAGTAAGCCACCCCCCTACGGAAAAAATGGCACAATGACTTAACCTTACCCCTCCCAAGCCCTGCTCAACTGCCTGCTCCCTTAGGAGGAAAGCTCGCCTTGCATGCAAAAAACTGGGAACTCATTACCCAGGACAAATGGGTTTTGAATATAGTTTCCCAAGGATACAGATTCCACTTCCACTCCTTATCAACCCCAAATGGTTGGCCAGACCTACCCCCAAATCAGTGGGTGGAGGCCCACCAGCAGGTTCTCTCTCTTCTAAGTATCAGGGCTATTCAATCTGTCCCAACAGAACAAAGAGGACAAGGTTTTTAATTGAAGACTTTTCCTAATACCCAGAAAATACCGTTCCTGGCATCTTATCCTGGACCTCTCTAGAATAAACATCTTTCTGGTAATCCCAAAATACAAAATGCTAACACTTCAACAGCTTCTTCCTATGCTAGGTAAAGATGCCTGGTTGGCAACCTTAGACTTAAAGGAAGCTTACCTGCACGTTCCAATAAGGGAATCTTGCAGGAAATGCCTACACTTCAGGGCAGGCTCCATGCACTATCAGTTCCTCTGCACTTCCCTTTGGCTTATCTACTGTGCGCAGGATATGCACAAAGTGTCTAGCTCCAGCCATTGCATTTTGCAGGCAGAAAAATATTCAAATATACCCATACTTGGACAATTGTCTGATTCAGGCAGAAAGCCAGGACTTGCTATTACATCTGGCATTAAATTTCTGACCTCTCTGGGGTACACCATAAACAAAAATAAATCACACCTAGTAGCCTGCCAACAGATTGTATTCCTGGGAGCAAGCTTGAACACAACTTCCCAGATGGCTTTCCTCACTCCAGAGAAACAAGTTTATTTGACAACCTACTTCAAACTATTGGCCACAAAACCCCAGCTATCTGCAAGGAAAATTCTGCAAGCCCTGGGGTTCTTGGCCTCTTACATTCTACAAATTCCATATGCAGGACTGCATATGAGGAAACTACAGTGGTATCTAAAAAGCCTATGGTGTCAACATTCTCAGGACCTGGAATCATTGATTCCTATCATTCCTTGTATAAAGACAGAGTTCCTTTGGTGGGAAAAGGCCTGTTACCACAACAAAGGGCTCCCTTTCACTCTACCCCCCTGCCACCCAAACTCTAACAGACGCATCAGACTATGCATGGGGGCTCACTTGGCAGGGTTAGTGCATTCAGGGCAAATGGAACCAAAGACAGATGCACCTGCATATCAACCAAAAAGAAATTGAAGGCTGTCGGGGAATTCTGTACAGCTAACAAGACCGCATTCTTCCAGGACAACTGTTGTAAAGACAGACAACACCACAGTTATGTGATACATAAACAAGCAGGGGGAACCCTCTCTGCAGACTAGCCATGGCTCTGTGGAACACAGCCTTGAGCTACCAAGTGCACCTACAAGCACAATTCCTGCCAGGCAAGCTAAATTCTCTGGCAGACTACTTAAGCAGAAATCTCTTTGACCCAGACGAATGGAAACTGGAACCAAAAAATATTCAACCTCTTGAACAAATGGGGGACTCCAGAGGTAGA
This sequence comes from Protopterus annectens, assembly GCF_019279795.1. NCBI lineage: Eukaryota > Metazoa > Chordata > Ceratodontiformes > Protopteridae > Protopterus > Protopterus annectens. The sequence continues at coordinate 1,375,014,587 of NC_056737.1, forward strand.
CCTGTTTGACTCCCCTCAGAACTACCAATTGGACCAATTCTGCACAAGGAATCCCCACAGTCAAGCGTAGAAAGTGGATGCCCTGTCCTTTACCTGGGAAAGCCTCTCTGTTTATGCCGTTTCCCCCTCTGCCTCTCCTCTCAAAGGTTCTGCTAAAGATCAAACAGGACAAACCAAGGACAATACTGATTGAACCAGACTGGCTACGCCAGCACTGGTACCTCATCTTGCACATTATGACACTGCTTGGGACCATGGCACCTGCCTCAGACCCCTTCCCTGCTGTCCCAGCAGGCGGGCCAGATTCTGCACCCTCAGCTTCAAACCCTGAACCTTGCAGCCTGGCTAATTCCTTGAGCTCTCCAGTAGCATCCCTCAGTAAGCAGGTGCTAGATGTCATTCTGGAGGCAAGGAGGCCTAGTACTAGAAAATCCGATGCTGAAAAGTGGAAAAGATACTGTTCCTGGAGCCAGACTTAGGGGATGGGCACAACGGTGCCCAGCTTACCTCATATTCTTCAGTACTTAACAGAAATGCTCCAAAGGGCCTGTCCTTCTCTTCAATTAAAATTCATGCCTCTGCCATTTCAGCTCATTATAATACCGAGCCACCCCTCCTTCTCTCACCCTCTGCTAAAACAATTCCTTAGAGGGGCCAAAAATGTAAGACCCCCCCAGGAGGGCCCCGACTCCAGCCTGGGACCTTAACTTTGTATTGGTAAAGATCATTCTCCCTCCTTTTGAGCCAGCTGCAACAGCAGAGTTGAAATTCCTTTCTTGGAAAACAGCTTTCCTTCTAGCCATCACTTCAGCAAGAAGAGTGTTTGAATTACAGGCCCTCATGGCAGTGGAACCCTTCATTACCTTCCATGCAGACAGGATTTCCCTCAGGACCGATCCTTCCTTATATACCCAAGGTGGTGTCTAATGTGGCCCTAAATCAGTCTATTCATTTGCCTACTTTTTTCCCTAATCCACAAAACAAGGGAGAACGAATACTGCGCTCTCTGGACGTGCACAGACAACTTAGATTTTATGTGGACAGGACTAAGCCTCTCAGAAAATCAACAGCTGCTAGCTGGCTTTGCTGCAGGGGCAGAGGGGAAGGCCATTTCAAAGCAAACCATTTCCAAGTGGGTAGCCCATTGCATTCGTTTCTGCTACAAGCACCATGGAAAACCTACCCAACTGGGGATAAGATCACATTCCACCAGGGCTGCATCTACCTCTGCAGCCTTTCTCAGAGGAGTCCCTACCAGGGACATCCTAGAAGCTGCTACCTGGAGCTCTGTACATACCTTCACCAAGCATTACCCCATGCCTCTTTTTTCTAAATCCAGAGCTGGTTTTGCCACTGCAGTCTTGCAAGGCTTAATAGCTGGCCCTAATGCTCTCTAACTTCCTCCTCCCTTCCTTAGCTTTGGGAATCAACCCAAATGTGATGACTGCAACAGTGAAACACGAAGGACATAGTACAGTTGTGTACACTTACCATAAATGTAGATGTTCGAGTGTATTCACTGTTGCAGTCCTGGTTACCCTCCCTCCATCCCCCTGACTTCTCTTGGTTCTACCTTTCCTTCTTGTTTGGTATATTTAAGCTTTCTGATTCATTTGCTTTTTGATGGAGGTGTACCATAATATATATATTTGCTTCCCATTTTGGGGGCACCTGACATCTGGGGCAAGAAAAACTGATGTAATGGCGTTGGCTGCATGTTTTACACCTCTGAAGTCATGGAAGAAGAGAGAGCATCTGACACAGGAATCCAAGACTCTGGTATTCAGGCCAGATGAGGGCTACCTGCAGGCAGATGACCCAAATGTGATGACTGCAACAGTGAATACACTCAAACATTTACATTTATGGTAAGTGTACACAACTGTACTTTCTACTTGGGCTTTGGCTTCTTCTTTGGCTTTTTGGAAAGGGTGGACTCTTAAGTCTTTTACAGGTAGTATCTTGGTCCATCTGTGCATACTTTTACAGTGCTTTACAAATTAGATCCTTTTTCTGGGTCTAGAGCAGGTTTCACTAAGACTATTCTTCAGGGGCTCCAGGACTCTTAATACCTCTTCCTCTTCCTTCCTTTCTAAGCTCAAGTTATCTACCTGTATAACTTAGACTACTTCAGAAGTGATGAACATAGTGCAGTGGTGTAGGTAAACTTACCATAGCAGTGGGTGTTTGAACCTATCACTGTTGCAGTAGGGACCCACCCTACTTTCACCCTGCTTCTTGTGTCTTTTTTTTTTTTTTTGCCAGAGTGTGATACTTTATTTATCCTCTTTATCTGAGAGTATTCCTAAAATTCAGGTCTCTACACTTCCCTTTCTCTGAGGCAAGAAAGCTGGGAAGGCTTGTTGCACTAACCACTTTCAAGTGTTTAGGATGCATGTTTTTTGTGATATAAAAAAATGAGACCACAATAAATCATTTCAAAACTTTTTCTACCTTTAATGTGACCTATAACCTGTACAATTCAATTGAAAAACAAATCTGTTAGAGGAAAAAATATAAAAAATGTGCAATAAGCTGGTTGCATAAGTAAGTGTGCATACCCTTAAACTAATACTTTGTTGAAGCATCTTTTGATTTAATTACAGCATTCAGTCTTCTTGGGTACACGCCTACTATCAGTTAGAGACCCTGATAAACCCCAAATAAAGTTCAGCCGTCTTAGTAGGATTTTCCTGACATTTACTCTGTTGCCTGCTACAGCAAAAGCCATGGTTTGCAGAGAGCTTACAAAGCATCAAAGGGATCTCATTGTTGAAAGGTCAGTCAAGAGAAGGGTACAAAAAACTTTCCACAGCATTGGATATACCGTGGAACACAGTGAAGACAGTCATCAAAAAGTGGAGAAAATGGGGGGCAACAGTGACGTTGCAAAGAACTGGACGTCCCTCCAAAATTGATGAAAAGAAAAGACGAAAACTGTTCGAGCAGGCTGCCAAGAGACCTACAGCAACACTGAAGGAGCTGCAGGAATTTCTGGCAAGTACTGGTTGTGTACTTCATGTGACAAAACTCTCTCGTATTCTCCATATGTCTGGGCTATGTGGTAGGGTTGCAAGACTGAAGCTTTTTCTTGCACAGAAAAACACCCAGGGCCGGCTAAAATTTGCAAAACAATACATCAAGTCTCCCAAAAGCATGTGGGGAAAATATGGTCTGAGACAAAGGTTGAACTTTTTGGCCACAATTCCAAAAGGTATGTTTGGCCCCAAAACAACACTTTGCATCACCAAAAGAACACCATCCCCACAGTGAAGCATGGTGGTGGCAGTGTCATGCTTTGGGTTGCTTTTTTTCAGCTGGAACTGGGGCTTTAGTCAAGGTGGAGGGAATTATGAACAGTTCCAAATACCAGTCACTTTTGGCCCAAAACCTTCAGGCATCTGCTAGAAAGCTGAAGATGAAGAGGGATTTCACCTTTCAACATGACAGTGACCTCAAGCATACATCAAATCAACAAAAGAATGGCTTCACCAGAAGAAAATTAAAGTTTTGGAATGGCCCAGCCAGAGCCCAGACCTAAATCCAATAGAAAATCTGTGGGATGACCTGAAGAGGGCTATGCACAGGAGATGCCCTTGCAATCTGACAGATTTTGAGTGCTTTTGCAAGGAAGAGTGGATATTGCCAAGTCAAGATTGTCCATGCTGATAGATCCCTACCCAAGAAGACGGAATGCTGTAATTTAAATGAAAAGGTGCTTCAGCAAAGTATTAGTTTAAGGGTGTGCATATTTGTGCAACCAGCTTATTGTACGTTTTTTATTTTTTATATTTTTTCCCCTAACAGATTTGTTTTTCAATTGAATTGTACAGGTTGTACGTCACATTAAAGGTGAGAAAAGTTTTGAAATTATTTATTGCAGTCTCATTTTTTTTATATCACAAAAACCCGGCATTTTAACAGGGATGTGTAAACTTTTTATATCCACTGTATATCCCCAATTGTTAATCTTTGGTAATCAAAACAGTTTGGAACTTCTGGAGATGGCAGTACCCTGGGTGTCTTACAGACCTAGTATCTTTGTTATAGTCATATGTTTATATCCTTAGTATTTGATGTTACTGTGGTCTGTGTTAGTTAATGTAATCTTATTAGGTTTGCCATACTAAACTTTACCAATGCAGGCTGTGATGCAGTAAATTACATATTTATTAAGGCAGACTGGGATACTGTCCTCAGTGATCCAAACAAATTCTAGTATTACTAATTTTGCATTTCCATAATACATGGATATACAAAAAAGTGATGCAGTCATCAAATTAATAAGATAAACGCTTTCAAAAATTGCCACTGTCATAAGGACAACTCCAGAGTTGACAGTGCAGACACTATTTACTTTTCTTAATCAAATCTTCCAAGTCTGATTGTCAGCTAAAAGTAATTGTAAGGTGTTCAACTACATCAGAAAATTGAAATGTAGAAAATAAGAGTACATTATGTTGTCAGTATGAATGTCTCTCAGGCAGCCACAGGACTTGCATGCAGAAAAATTGCGTGCAAACTTTTC